>NC_022010.1:4236746-4256731 GCF_000317375.1 Microtus ochrogaster | reverse complement strand
GTGTGAATGTTTAGTGAGCACTCACAGTGTAGCCTGCACAGGGTCAGCACTGCCGTGTGTTCTCAAAGCCGATCTTCACACGACCTCTGTAAAGGCGATTGCATTCACCTCATGAGAAAGCCTTAAAAGGTAACTTAGCACAGTCACATGGCCAGAGGGTAGCAGAAGTGGCCTTGTGATCCTCTGGTTTGTGACCTCAGGCCTGAGTGTGCACCAGAATTACCCAGGAGCTTTAAAAGCGACTAGTGGGCTGATCCGGTGGCTCACAAGACGGCTCAGCTGGTAAAGGCACTTACTGCCAAGTCTGATGACTTTAGGTCAACTGGCAGAACTCACAGTGGAAGAGAACAGACTCGTCTTTTGCTGTAGCACATACACACATGTACACACACATACACTATATTTAAAAAAGGAAAAAATCATGGGAGAGGGTAGAAGGGGAGGGGAGAGGAAGGGAGAGGAAGAGAGAAAAATATATAGCTCAATAAAAACAATTTAAAAAGAAAGAAAAAAGATAAAGTCTTTAGTGGTGGAGGCCCACCCAGACCAGCAAGGGCAGAATGTCCAAGGCAGACGGGACAGCACTCCTGGGTCTTCTGGAAGCTCAGGGGTGACTGTGAGCTACAAATGATACCACTGCATTACCAGTAAGAGCAGTCGTGCTGCAAAGGCCTCTCAGACAGGTGGCTGTAGATGGCGGCACTAGGGGTAGAGCCTGATCAGAACAGCAGCTGAGGTAAGTGGCTACGCTGGCCCAGGACTCAGAGGTGGCTGTTTCCCGAGGACCAGCACATCGCATCAGCATCAGCCGCTGACACAGCCCCCAGAGAGCATGCGGGCTCTGCAGATCTCAGGCTGCCACGGACATTCCACCTTCCTCCCCCCGACGTGGGACCACACCATGCGGCAGTCCCAGCTGCTCACTCAAACTGCACAGTGAAAGATACATTTGCGCCTTCGTGCTACAGGTAGTTACAATCGCAGCCAGCCTGAGGAAAGGCGGTGCCAGGGCAGAGCAGGTTGACGGCTGGCTTTGGAGTCAAATGCCCTCTGAGGCTGATGAGCTTCGTGGCTTCAGACAACTACCCCAAATCTCTGAGCTCTGGCTCCTTGGTTTGTAAAATGAGCACGAGATTGCTGATTATGTCGTGAAGTTAGGCACGGGCTGGCTTGCGAGTGCCCAGATGAATATTATTGCTTCATGTATTACTGCTTCCAAAGGGCAGGGGCACAGAAGGTGTACCCCAGCCCAGCTTCCACCTACCCGCCTCCCGAGGGTGCTGGGAAAGGTATCAGCTGCCCCCTAGCGGCGGAGGGCAAACACACAGCGAATCATGGGAAACAAAGTTTAGCCCAGCCCATCTTTACTGTGGCCCCGGCTCCCAGGGGTTCTGTGGGTGAGGTGGACCCTGCCATTCCAGGAGTATGAGGGAAGGGCGTTCCCTCCACCTAGCCAGTTGACATCAGAAGGGAGGGAGAGCCAGGAAGTAGTGGTCGCATGCCTTTAATTCCAGCACTCAGGGAGGCAGACAGAGCTCTATGAGTTCGAGGCTAGCCTGGTCTACAGAGTGAGTTACAGGACAGGCTCCAAAGAGAAAGAAACCCTGTCTTGAAAAACAAAACAAAAACAATCTTAGCCGGGCGGTGGTGGCGCATGCCTTTAATCCCAGCACTCGGGAGGCAGAGGCAGGCGGATCTCTGTGAGTTCGAGACCAGCCTGGTCTACAAGAGGTAGTTCCAGGACAGGCTCCAAAACCACAGAGAAACCCTGTCTTGAAAAACCAAAAAAAAAAAAAAAAAATCTCTCCCCTCTGTGCGGGGAAAAAAAAAAAAAAAAGATGTCCAAGGTTTTAGAGCTGTGTGCACTGGTGGGTGCTCATGGTAGCCCAGCTCTGTTGTGACTGAGGCAGATGTCCTTGTCCCCATTCAGCAAGTGCTACCTAGAAAAACTCCCTCTCCAAGCTACACTGCAAAGTGAGGGGAGTCTTATTTCCTTCTGCTTCAGAACTCATGAGGGAGGGAGTGAGAGAAGGAGGGAGGGAGGGAGCACTGAAGAAGGCACAGAAGGCACCAGCCCTGCCTTCCCGCAGGGCCTGAGGCTTTGCCTGCGCAATCTCTTTATTTTCCCCATGGGTGGCTTTCCCATGAGTTCACATGGAGCCTCAGCTGACGTTTCCCTGCATGCGGACAGCAGACAGGAGCCACAGGCCAGGCAGTTCCTAAGGAGCCTTCAATGGCAGGACAGAGGTGTGCATGGCTAAGAGCCAGAGTTTGAGTGAGGCAGATGGAGGCCAGGCCCAGGCAGATGTACCCAAGAGCTCCAAGGTGAAGGCTGCCATCTCAGGAGAGCCCACAACTGATGCCTGTTTGGCTCCAGAAATGCCAGGGTACAGCCGGAACACTGGGGAGGCGCTACCAGCAGGAAAGGTGTACGGCCAGCACAGAGCTCAACTCCAGTCCCAGAAGACTCCAGGGAGAGGCTTCTCAGCAGGACTCAGGGCCACATCACTCAGAGGCCCAGGGCTTGGCGGACGGGGTCGTCTACAGAGGCAGCCGAGTGCATGGAGACCCCAGGTGCTCCAATGCTGGTCTCCCAGCAGTCAAACCCACAGCTGGTCAGGGCCTGCTTGGCAGCCTCCACTTTGGCTCGCTCTAGACCTGAAGAGGGAAGGCTGTCAGCTCTGACGGACGGCACTCAGCAGACACTCCCACCCTGCTGCGTGTCTTGCAGTCTCAGAGGATCTCTGCAGCACCTATGAGCCATGTGCCCAGTCCCAAACTTTCCTCAATGGGCTTTAATCACCTGGACCCAGGCTTGCCAAGCATCAGATGGTCATGTGGCTTCAGGCTTAATCCCCACATGAGCCTCAGTTTCCCTATCTGGGAACCGAGCTGACGCTAGCCAGACCCCCACTACCAGAGTGCCTGGCTAGTACTGGTAGCCTGGGCATGCTCTTACAGCATTCTCTGCTAACCAGCATTGGTCTTGGACCAGTAGCTACTACGCAGGATCTCCTAGAGGAAGGCTCCCCACACTCCTTAAAGCCAGAAGCCACGGCCAAGAGCAAGGGGCTCTGGGAACCCTGGTGGGCTGTACAAAGTGAGGAGACAGGGGATGAGAAAAAGGAGGAGGGCAAGCAGGCCAAAGAGGGTGGAGGTGGCTGGTATCACTGGACACCTACCGGATGCCTGCAGCAAGAATTCCCTGCACGCTGGCCTGGCCTGGGCCTCTCTTCAGGTCTACTACTGGGTCTTTCCCCAAAGGCTAATGAGCATGGCCATTCCACTCTGCCGCTAGGTCACCCTATCCCTGTTCCACAGCCAAGAGTGGGCTGGGAGGTAGGGGACGGGAACCAGCCCTGGCTGATTCTGAAGCTGCGGCAGGAGGCGGCAGGAGCAGCTTGGGGCAGATGATCTTTTCAGCCACAGGCTCCCCCCTGAGCAGGAGTGAGTCCCCTGGCCTACCTGCAGCCATCCTTGCTTTCCCTGAGCAGACAAAGGGACAGCGAGGCTAACTAACTTGCCCAGGGTCACAAAGCAGAGCTCAAGCCTCCCTTTCTGGGGAGCCCTCCAGCGGGTCCCCCACCACAGTCCATGCTAGCAGCCGGCTTCCCAGCCCCGTACCTGGCTTCAGGAGGGTGATGCCACAGCCACCGCCACCTGCACCTGTCAGTTTGCTGTGCAGTCCGTGTGCTGCTGTGACCTGGCAGAGCTGGTCCAGGGAGGTGTGGCCCACACCCAGGGCATTCAGGTGATGCTGGTTCATGTCCATCAGCTCCTAGAGAAGATGCCATCTGTTCCTGTCTGAGCCACCCGAGGTGAACCCTCTGTCCCTGCCCACGTCTCCTGGCCACCTGGCAGCACTGATGTGGGATAGCTCACATTCTCTACGTGGGACTTGGATGAACAGAGCCAGATTCATCCTCCCGCCACGGATGAACCTGTCCCTCATGGGGTAGGCAGGTAATCTAAGGTGTACAAGCAGGGAGAGGATACCTGTCACTGGATAGCTAAATCTAGTTGACTTCAGATACTGTCCACCTAACCTGTCCACCTTCCATTTGGTCACAGATCACATGACAGATTCCTAACGACCCAGCTTCAATCTCTGGATCAAGTTAGGCTTGAAGCCATTACCACCGGCCCCTCACTTAGAAGACAGTTCCATTTCCGCTAAGGCTAGTGGGGACAAATTTGCCATTTTTGAGAGAAAATGTCTCGAACAATATGCCACCCTACTGCTGCCTCCTGAGCTGGCTGTCACCCCAGCAAGGTTGCGAGTGAGGAAACAGCTAAGTTTTGTCTAGGTTTCTTCAGTTATGTGCAGTAAAACTGCTGCTTGCCAACCAACAAGGAGCGAGGGGTAACCGCTGAAGGCAGCCCCTGCTGCCCTTTGACTGGACGATGGGTGCAGACTGCACTCTAGAGAGGCACATCCAGCCAGGCTCTGCACTCTCTCCTGTGACTGGAACCCAGGCAAGCTGCGGTGAGGCTGGGCTCTGCTCTTCTCAGCCCTGAGGCAGGGTCCTTTGCTAGAGTGTTTCTCCCATGGGAACAGATGGTGTGAGGTCTGCCTGCCTCCTGGTTGTGTGAAGGGAAGGACTTTCGCACAATGCCTGTGTTATGCAAACATTCTGCCATCAGTGTGTGTTACTATCATCCCATTTTATAAAGGGGGGCGCTGAGGGCCAGGGGCAAAAAACCTGGCAGGGACCACCCACCTAGTAGGAGTGAGTCAGTGCCCGTGACATTAGCAATGCCTCCTCTTGTTCGGGGGATCTGGTGGGCCTTGTGCTGTGCGGCGCTCTGCTCCGAGCACGGAGCTCAGGATGCCTGTGCACTGAGGGCTGTCCAGCACCGAGGCAGCTCTGCCAGGGTCTGCCAGGTGCTCTTGCTCTCAGGCCCGCCCCACGCTCCAAGCATTCTGACAAACAAGCAGACAGTGTGGCCTGGTGGCAGTCCGGGCAGGCTGCGTGTGGAGAAGCCTAGCTCCAGGTGTCATGTTGTCATGGCAGGTTCCAGACACCTGTCACATTCTGATCCAAATCTGTCAAGGATCAGATGACAGAGTGTGACATGAGAGAATAGCTCGCTGGTTCACGTGTGGAGCTGTCTAAGAACAGAGCTGTGCACTTCAGCGGCTGTGGCAGCCAAAAATACCCACACTATAATGGGTGCACTGCTCCCCATGGCAGTGCCCTGGCGAGCGCTTCTCATCTCTTTTCAGCTCGGATCTGAGATCCTGAATGTGGAAGGAAGCGAGAGATGGGGAAGCAGGGGAAGCAAGGCTTGGGGACCGCAGAAGGGTGTCTGGGAAATAAGGTCAGAGGTTCCAGGTTATATGGAGACCTGTGCCCAGCACACAGTAGGTGCCCAGTAAAGCACTCAATGATTCTAGGTGTGATGGTGCACAATGTAGGCACACCTATGAGCCTGAGGCTATACTGGTCCATACAGTGAATTCCAGGCCAGCCAGGGCTACACAGTGTGATCCTGTCTCAAAAAAATCAAAATAAAATCGGCTGAGTGGAGGCATACACAGGCATCAATTAGGGTCCTGGCTCTGCTACCCACTAGCTCGATAACACAGGAGAAAGTCAGCCGTTTTGGACCTTAGCTTTTAAGTCTGTAAAATGGAGATGAAGGTAGCTGCAAGGAACACAAGAGACGTTACCCTGAGAGGCTGCACTGGAATGCCAGGAGTGACAGGGGTGGCAGGAGGTAGGCCAAGCGGAGCAGGAGTGTGCCGGGCCATCTGGAGGGGACCCTGCCTGCACCTTCCTACGACCTGCCACTGCTCGGCTACTTCAGCCAGGGACTGCTGAGCCCTAGTACTCCCAGGGAGGCCAGATGGCATTTTACCATCAGCCTGATTTACCAGACCAGCTGGCCCATGTCTGAGAGGCAGCCCTTGGCTCTCTGAGCTGGTGGCACATGGGCACTGGGAACAGGAGACCCTGGAACTGTAACAAGCTTGTGACACCCCAGTGAGGCCACCAGCAGGCGGTGAATGAAAGAGAATTCAGACACTGGCCTGCTCTAATGCTGATCGTGGGATTTCTGTGCCACACTAGCATAGCATGAATGGTGCTGGCCATGGTTAGAGGACCACAGAACAACTTCAGAACCCACCTGATCAGAAGCAGCAGGTGGCTGTTGAGTGGACACCCATAGCCACCAAAGAGCAAGAACCATGAAGGTCGGCATCTCCCCAGGACAAACAGGGAATGGGGGGTCAGCAAGATGAAGTGTCTGTTCATGTGAGCTGCTTCTTAATCTTGTGACCCCACCTGCCCAAGGGCCAGGCTTCCAGGGTCCAGCCCTGGGCCAGCAGCAGGGTGAGGAGCTGGCCAGTGGTGGACTTACTTCTAGAACAAGGTAGTGTTCTGGGGCTGGAGCTGCCGCCATCTCTCCGAGCACGCGCTCACACTCCAGGGATATGGCATCAATCGAGGTCAGGAGCGGGGCCACGATCTCAGGAAACTGGAGGGAAGGAAGGGTAGAACACGAAGTCTAAGGATAGAGGAGTGCCCTGCTGTAGTAGTGGGGCACCATCTACACCAGCCCTCAGGAAGTCTCCTCTGGCCTGGCCTCTGTCATGCTGCTGCCCTAACATCTGCTGGGATCCTTGCACAAAGCCAGTGACTAAAGGAGCAGGCCGGTTCCAAAACTCACTGGTCCTGACTCTAGTCTAGCAGTCAGCATCTTCCTTTCTGTCCACAGATTCCCCTCCTCAGAGTCCCCTGTCCCCAACACCCACAGCACCCCTCCATCCAGGAGCACCTTGATTAGCCTGCTTCTGACGCCAGCCACGAGCGCCTTGGTACTTCGCGGGACCTTGGTGTTAGTGAGCAGGATCTGCAGGGCCGGGAGCCTGCAATGAGAAAAAAGGCAGGATGGAGGAACCAGGCCCGGGACTCTACCCCATCCTGGTACAGAAGTGTAGGTCCAGAAAGGTATGTCATAAGGATAGCACATGGGAGGACCCCAGCTTAGTCTAGGGACTAGCAGGCAGAGGGGAGGAAAGAGAGCCTTCAAGGCTTTGCCATCCGTGAGGGATAAAGACCACTAGGGTAAGAGGCTGGTGCAGAACAGCATCTGCTGAGCCTGGACAATGAGGTCATAAGCCTTCACTGGGTTCAAAGTAGCTATGGCAGAGTGCGGGAAGGGGCGGAGGCTCAGTGGTGCCCAGCCTTGAAGCTTGGGTGGGGATGAAGAGGGACACAAGCAGGAGACATGTTTATCCTTCTGCAGGAACGTTCCAGGTCTTAAGGTTCTAGGAATTCAGGAGTCTCTACATGGCTGTCACTTGCTGACTGTTCTCAATCTAAACCTGAAATGTTCTGCAATCCAAAAACTTTGGGGCAAGCCGGGCGATGGTGGCGCACGCCTTTAATCCCAGCACTTGGGAGGCAGAGGCAGGCGGATCTCTGTGAGTTTGAGACCAGCCTGGTCTACAGAACTAGTTCCAGGACAGGCTCCAAAGCCACAGAGAAACCCTGTCTCGAAAAAACCAAAAAAACAAACAAACAAACAAAAACTTTGGGGCACCATGTTTGAGTTTAGATTTCTAGCTTAGGGTTGCCTGTTCTCTCACGCACCTGTAGTAGTCCCTGTGGGAGGGAGCAAGCAGACCGGATGGACTGCAGAGGCACCCATGAACCCCTTCTATAGTGCCGAGAGCAACAATCTGGGCAGGAAGCCTGCGGCAGCCACAGGAGTCAAAGCCCCAGCTGCTGTGGAGAAGAGAGCAGCCCAAGGCTGCAGTACGCAGACGCCCCAGCATGGCCCTAGGGAAGCTGTGCAGTCCTGACCAGCCGCTCTTACTGTCCAACCACTCTGCCCTTCAGAGAGCTGGGGCGGGGATGGAGGCAGAGAACCTGGATGCGCCTCTGCGAGACAGCTGCAGGCTGTGGACCCCACACCTTTATTCGCCCTCTTTACAGTTCAAGACTAAGGTCCAGTAGCGGAGAGGCCGCTGTCCTACTAGCTCAACACCCAGAAGCTCAGGATGGAGGGTGGTACTTGTCTTTTCTAAGCTTCCTAAGATGAGCAGACCGCCTGTCATCAAAAGGGCAGTGTTCAGGGAGGCTGGACCTGGAGCCACACCACAAACAAGGTGCTGTATACAGAAAGGTGCCCTTTTGGCTTTGGGGAGAAGCTTCCCTGTTGAGCCAGCTCTAGGATGAAGGCAGGACTGGCTTGGGGGTTGAGGAGCTTGGGAATCCCATCTTCATCTTCACCCACATTCTCTGCTAAAGGCTTGCTGCCAGTCCTCACCAAACCTATCGTGTCCAGGGGTCAACACTCAGGACTGTGCTCTGGAAGTGTGTGTGTGGTCTGGGCCTGGCCTCCCCTGATCCAGGTCATCCCATCTTTCCTTCCCCAGTGAGCACATCATCAGTACCCTGGCCTCCTCCCCCCTGTTCTGCACAGCACTTGCATCCGCTCTCCCAGAGGCTGCTCCCTCCCCACAGCTGCCTGACTCCTAGTCTGTCAGGCCACTGCCCTGGGGCTACCTCAGCAGGGTCAGGCCTCTGCCCTGGGGCTACCTCAGAAGTGGCTCTGGAAACCCCACCTGATGTCCAACCAGCTGCACTAAGGAACACTTTTGATCACAGCTGAGGGGTGTAGAGAGCAGGCATGCGCTGAACACCTGCAAGGTACAGACCCCCCCCCCCCCCAGTAAGGATCCAGCCTAATACTGGTGGAAACAAGGCTGAAAAGCCCCAGGGCAGACTTGTTCAAGGCCAAAACTGGAAGAGGCTGGGGTCGGAGCTGAGTGGCCCTGTTAGCCACTAAAGGAGTGACTCAGCTGGCTGGGGCAGTGTGCCAGGACCTGGTGCCTGTCTGAGAGACAAGCGCCAAGGGTGAAGACGGCAAGAAAGCACCAGTGACCCTCCCTAACACATAAACCACCACGTGACCCACCTCAGCCCCAGTGGGCTCCTACTTGCCACCATCCAACCCATCCCCAACCTTTCCATTGGCGACAAAAGCACTGCGTACCAACATTCAACCTGACCAGGTGGAGCACAGACATGCAAAGCAGCCAAGCCCTCCGCTCTGAGCCTTGCCTGAGCCTCCCATTGCGGGCTCCATTCCACAGAAGCCTTGCTGGCCTCCATAACACCCCTTTGTCCTGTGTGGGTTTCCACACTTACCTGTCAAACCCACCCTCACTCACAGAGTGCTCCCAGAAACTCCCGGGATGTATGCCTATGCGCCATCAGAAGGAAGGCAGTGCCCACTGCTTACTAAATGAATGGACAGACAGACAGACAGAGTCTGGGAACCAGCTGGGCTTCAAGAGGAAGGGGCAGTAACACTTTCACCTTTCATCACAATGAGGAGTTGGCATGGGGAGGAGAGACCTCACAATGGGATATGGCCACAGCAGGAAGGGGACAAGGACAACCGCCCCTCACAACTTCACAAAGGTACAGTGCTCTTCCTGGACATGCGGAGCAGCTGTGCTAGGCCTGGTCACGAAGCCTGAGTTACCTCTTCAAGGATGACATCTTCCCTTGCTGGTAGCGCAGAGCTCCTCCTAAAAAGAGGGACAGCAGCCATCATGACAGGGAAGGCTCAGCTCTGCACTCTGGGACAGTGTGAGGTCAGTGTAGCCTCACCACATGCCAGGCTGAATGATGCACCCATCCGTTCCAGCTTCAGCTGTGGAGGACCCAAAGGGTATTAATGCCCTCGGGACCTTGGCCTTCTGAGCTGCTGGCTTCCTTAGCCATTGCCCATGTGGTGAGGTGAAGGCCAAGCAAGCGGCGTGCAAGGATGGAACGTTGCTTGTGTGGTCTGCCAACTCCATAGCAACAGTCCTCTGTGACTCCCCGACAGAGATCAGTGAGGTGTACTATTTCCTAGGGCCTGAGCCCACCCTTCAGAGAGGCATGGCCCTGCGATCTTCCCTTCCCCTTAAACACAAACACGCTCTTTTCCTCACGCCCTACGCCAAGAGTCAGGGCACCTACGAAAGCAACGAGTCTCGCAGGAAGGATGAGGAAGCAAACAGACCTACCCCAGGTGCTGACAGCATTGTCCACGCCGGAGGGGTTCCCGTGGATCACTCTCTCTCCCTCGTAGGCCCACTTGTTAATCGACTCCAGGTCCTCGTCAGGCCACCTGGGCATACAGAGTGAGGGTCACTTTAGACAGCAGAAGGAGCTGTGGGAGGACCCGCTGCTAGCACAGGCTACCCCAAGCCCAGGGCTGATGTGATTGGGCACAGGAGCTCAGAAGGAGCAGAAGAGTTGTCCTCTTAGCTCAAGATGACACCAAGCCTTGCCTTCCCTTCCTCTGAAACCACACAGCGCAGCAGGAGAGGCCCAGGCCTCGGCTTCCCAGTGTGCTGTGCTCTCCCTAGATGACTGACTCTGAACTGTCAACTAACCTCTCCGAGCCCCACTGTCCTCACTCTCTTCTGGCCCATGTCAGGCATGACTGGAGGCAGGCCTCATGTCTACACGGGGCACGTGGCCTGCAGGGGTGGCTCGGCAGCGGTCAGTGTGACAGCACCCACGGTGGCACACTCCTGCAGCTGTGTACTTGGGAGACCGAGGCAATAACAGCAATAGTGTGAGCCCAGCCTCACACAGCAAGACCCCACCTCAGAACAAAGATACCACCACTGTGAGTCTCTGGTAGGCACCACTCACCTCTGAACCTCCTGGAAGCAGAGGAGCCTCCTGTGGAACAGCGTGGGTGGGCTCAGGGCCAGCACGTGACCAGATCAAACACTAGTTGGAACCCAGAAGAGCAACCCCCTACCCCTGCCTCAGTGTAGCTCTTTTCTGGAAATGCCCTTTCCCCTGCAGAGCTGTGTGGGGTGCTGCAGGCTGGTCGGACGCCAGCCACTACTCAAATCCTCCAGCTATTTCTTTTCTCTCATCTGCCAAAGACGAGACAGCAGTACCTCCTTCACAAAGATGCCACAAGGTGGGAAGAACACACCACGCTGTTATATGATGCCTGGGGCACAGGGGCCTAAAACAGGTACTGGGACCACAGCTCCTGAGCGTATGCAAAAACAGCCCAGCGCCTTGCTGAGGCAGCTGCTGCCTCTGGGTTTTCTCCCGTGTGTCCGGTGAGGACCATGGATCTGCAACTCACACAGTAGTGTGTGCCAGTGGCTAAAGGTGAATTGGCTGGGTGTGAGGGATACACTGTAACCAACCCCCGCATCTGGAAGGCTGGTGCAGGAGGTGAACTGGCTTGTCTGGGTGTGAGGGGACACACTGTAACCCCAGCATCTGGAAGGCTGGTGCAGGAGGTGAACTGGCTTGTCTGGGTGTGAGGGGACACACTGTAACCCCAGCATCTGGAAGGCTGGTGCAGGAGGGTTATGAGTTACAGAACAATCTGTGCTATGAAGCAAGACACTTTCATACATAAAAAGAAAGAAAGAAAAGCAAAGGAGAGAAGGTTCAAGCGGGTAGAGGCTTGCTGTACAGGCAAGAGGAGCTGAGCTGGGAGGTGACACACACCTGTAATCCTAGCACTGTGAGCAGAAACGGGACTCTGGGAGCTCACACACCAACCAGGCTGTTGTACCCAGTGTTGTACCCAGTACTCAAGGTAAAGGCAAGGACTGACACCTAAGAGTACCCTGACCTTCATCCCACCCCCAGAGAGAGAGAGAGACAGACAGACAGAGTTTAAAAACCCTATAGGAAATGCAAAGCTATCCCTTTCACACAGGGGGAAGCTAAGGTTCAGACAGGTACCAGTGTTCTGAGCCCCAGTGCTACTCACTGCTCCATCACAGGAAGGACAAGGCAAAGACAGGCATTACCTGCCGATGGCACCCTTGTCCTTGAGCGGGTTGGTGATCTCCTCGCAGGCAGTCAGGAGGGCAGCCACCAAACACACAGAGTAGGCAGCACTGGAGCCCAAGCCTGCCCCAGGGGGCAGTTCTGACCACACTACAATGTCCAGGCTCGGGAGTGTCCTGAAACACACCGGGGCACAAAGCATGACTCCTTTGACAGTGTGAAGTGCCTATGGGAACCCGGGCCCAGGAATGGACATTGGGGGAGTGGCTGGCGGATCACCTGGACCACTGGATGGTGGCAACTGAAGGTGACTCAGACAATCAGGAAACAGGTGCCAGGCTTAAATCACTGTGAACTAGTCCCCATCCCCAAACACACACATACACAGCTGGGTTCCTTTCTGGCCTGGCTCTCAGCACCAGTTGTCCGTCTGTCTGGCACAGCCTTGTGCCACATCATCTCCCACCCATCTTTCCAGAGGTCACCAAATGTTTTCACTGGACGCTTCCCCAAAACACCCACAAGGGCCATCGCTAGGCTCTGAGGATCCACACGTCATCTCCCTCCATGGCTGCCTGTGTTCCCAGGTGGCCTCTCCCACCAGACACCCCTCCTGACAAACGGGACTGGAGTCTGCTGCAGATCAGTTAAAAGAGCAGCTATACCATCACACACAGACCTCCCTCAAGTAATGCCTGACAGTGTTAGCCTTTTTCTAAGACCTGTTCCCACCTTGTAGACATCAAAATACACATGCCTACCCTATGCAGATGGGAGACTCTGCCCCGACCCACTGAAGGGAAGCATGCTACCCAAGCAGAAAATTTCCAAGTCAGGTACAAATGCCAACCACCTATGCAATGTCCCCAACACAGGGCCTGGTGGCGGGGCCAGCATCTGATGCTCTGCCTTTCCCCTCACATAAAAAAAGAACACTGGTGACACACCAGGCTAGCCTGGTCTACACAGTGATGCCCAGACCAACCAGGGCTACATGCCTCAAAAACAACAAACCCCAAACTACTCTATACAGCATGCCTGTCATGGCAATGGCCATGTTACCATTTTAATTATATTCCTAAGCTGCCTTATTGATTCTTGAGGAAACTATACATATTATTAATAATGAATTTACTCTGTGAGCTCATGCCATTTTGGAAAGGGTCTTATGAAGCCAGGGCTGACTTAAAGTTGCGAAGCAGATGAGGATGGCGCTGAGCTTGACCAGCCAGCCTCCGGCTCACAGGTACTGATTACAGTGTGCACCACCACACCAGGCTATATGTGACAATGGGGACAGAACCCAGGGCTTCACGCATGCCAGGTAAATAACTGGCCACATCCCTAGTTCTGCTTGGTGCTGTGCTTGTTGGATTGTTTGAGACAAGGTCTCACAATGAAGCCTAGGCTGTCAGCCTATCCTGAAAGTCATGCTGGAGCCCATGCACATGAGGACTCAGGGCAGTCAATCTTCTTGCCTCAGTTTACCTGAGCACCAGTGTCACCACATCCAGCCAGAGGAAATGGTTAGTGGTCACAGTAATGATGCATCAAGCCACATGCCAGGCTCTGAGCTCCGCACTTTCGTCAGATTAAACCTTACTACCCTCAGAGCCTGGTGCTATCAATGCACCACTTCACAGATGGGAAAGCTGAGCCTCAGAGAGGGCAAGCAGCTCAAATGAGGGCAAGAGGCCTGCCACCATCCTTCAGAGTGCCTGTGATGCTGTCTTCGCGGCACTGTCAGGCCTGAGGCACCAGCTTTCCAGGTCTCTCTGAAAAGAGAACTCAGGCTTCACTCTGCTAACTGTAGCGAGATGAGACACACATGTGCCTCTCCGGCCATACCACAAAGAGGCCACCCTGAGGAACAAGAATGCAGCAAAGCCTTTGTCCTCCTGAACTCAAGCAGCAGAGGACACAGTACAGGGACAACATGTCAGTGTTCATGTGAACTGGGTGCATGTCATCTCTATGGCCTAACCGGCTGAATGGTCTTCGGGCTGTCTAACTCTGGGGCCTCTGCTTCCCCAGGAATAAACAGGTGAAGCCTCTCTTCTGGGCCGCTGCCTCACTGTGTGCACCACCTATGGCCATCATCCCTAGAGACCCAGAGGCACAGGGATTCTCCAGTAACAGTGGCAACCAAAACACTTCCTAGGAGAGGCTGGGCGGACTCCTACAGACCATGCATGCACACACCTCTGCTTCCGGCAGATAGTCAGGTACAGGTACAGAAAGGCGAGCACCGCCAGGCCCTCAGTGCCGACACAGTCCCCTGGGAGGCCCGCCACCTTCTTCAGCTTCTCCAGTTGCTCTGGGGTGGGAGCTGGGCCATCGCCATGCTCTGTCACACAAGCAAACAAACAGGCAGCTGAGAGGGCTTCTGTAAACTCCAGAACACAGTGGGATAGAACGGGGACAAACAGGGTCCCAGCAACCAGCCAGGTGTATCAGTTTGTTTCCAGTTTGGGCGGTAGGCAGACTTTGGCATGGGTCTTGACTGTGAAGATAAAGACCAGGCACTAAGGACTCAGCATGGCTCCCGGCCTGGAGTGAGTCCTGAACTAATAATCTGAGCACATGCTGTGTACAAGCCTTCGCTTCACCTCGAGCCTTCAAAACCAAAGGGAGCAGTAAGGTGATCCCCAACGACTTCTCCCTCTCTCAAAGACAATTAGCAAAAGGTCTGGGGATGTGGGCAAGGCCCTCATTTAGCACGTGCCAGGTCCTGGGCTCCATCCTCAGTGTGTGCGTATACACACACACACACACACACACACACACACACACACACACACACACACACACAAAGGCTGAGCAAGTCTGACCAGCTCGACTTCACAGATCACGCCCAGTCTCGGGTCAGCAGGTGGAATGGAGCAGGGCGTGGCTGTTAGGAAAGTTCAGGGCATCCACTAAGGGCTCAGGACATACGTGCTGAATAGATTCACGGTACATTCTAGAGGGCCAGACCAAGAGGTCAAGGAGACACCAGCATTGCAGAGTTCTGTGATGGAGACAGACCAATCTTGGAGTGTAGAGACCTGTGTAGGCCTTTCTGTAGCCACGATGGAGGTGCAGCCTCCAAGCCTCCATTGTTACATTCGTAAAATGCAGATGAACAGTATCACCTGCTTTGGGGACTGCCAGCGGAGACCATGCTTGGCTCACGGTCTGACACCTGTGCTCAGTACCTGTTCACTGTCTGTTACTATGTGGAGGGAGCAGTGGCAGCCAGTCTCCAAGAAGACCCTGTGGTCTCCTACTGAGGCAGACTTACAACCCTGGCACCAACCCTTTCTCCTGCTGGGTCTCCACAACAACTGCCAGTCAGCTCACACACCATCACTCCTGGGCTTGGCATCAGCAGAGACTTGCCCGGACTAGCCAGTGGGTCTGTGTGTTCTCGGCCATAAGCTACCATGCCTGGCTGTCGTTGCTTCAGACACTGACTCAGAAAAGCAGTTGCTGGTCCTCAGGGATGGTGCCATCCTACAGACTGCCTGACGCCATGGAAAGCAAGTCCCAGAGGCTCGGAGCTGAGGAGGGTGCAGGAGTGACCCAGGGAATGTCTTGTAAAATATACTCAGTTCCCACCATTGGTACCAGTGGGAATATACTCAGTTCCCACCGCCTGTTCCAATCCTCTACAGCAGAAAGGCAGGGCCAGGAACCCATATACACAGAAAAAAGAACAAAGCCCCCAGCCAATTCCAAAGGCCCAGCAGACAGGAAAGAACCGCTCTAGATTGACAGCCCTCATCCTTCTTTCCGTCTACTGGGGATCAAGCCCAGCCCCCCACTGCTGAGCCACAGACCAAAGCGGTTACCACACTGCGTCTCTGGTGGCAGGTGACAGGGCTCAGGGGCAGCTGGAAGTAGTCCCGGGAGGGCTCTCACTCGCCCTCGGCTGGCCTGGCCGAGAAATGCTGTTTCTAGTGAGGAGGCCCGAGCCAGAGAAGATGAGCATCCTGGGAGTCAGACCAGGCCATGGGGCAGGGGCCCTGCTGACACACAGGAACCAGCCCAAATGGCTTCAGTCACGGCTCTTCCCACGCCCCCAGCAGCAGCAGCAGCAGCAGCAGCAGCAGCAGCAGCAGCAGCAGCAGCAGCAGCAGCAGCAGCAGCAGCACAGGGGTGATGTGGGAGTGATTTCTTATTAATAAAGAAACTGCCTAGACCCATTTGATAGGCCAACCCATAGGCAGGCGGAGTAAACAGAACAGAATGCTGGGAGAAAGAAGCTGAGTGAAGGAGTCGCCATGATTCTCCCACTCCAGACAGACACAGGTTAAGATCTTTCCTGGTAAGCCAGCTCGTGGGGCTACAGCAGATTATTAGAAATGGGCTAGTCCAGGTGCGAGAGTTAGCCTAGAAGAGGCTAGATAGAAATGGGCCAAGCGGTGTTTAAATAAATACAATTTGTGTGTTGTTATTTCGGGGCATAAGCTAGTAGGTGGCCGGGGTGCTGGGGACGCAGCCCTGCCGCTCGTATTACTACACAGGGGCCCCGGGCTATGGGCATGGGAAGCCAGTGCTGACACCCTGAAAGAAAAGCATAGTATGGCCCGACGCTGTTTCAAAAACAAGAAATTCCCTCTCCCAAAGTCAATCTTGACTGGCTAGCGCCAGAATGCCCAGGGTGCTACTTGGGGAGCTGAAGCTGTGAGGTGTCTACCACCTCAAGTTATTCCTGACTGTCTACTGAGCCAGGCAACCATCATCTTGGGGAATTCAGCACTGCCCCCTTGCAAAAGCAATGATCCCAGCTGGGTTTGTTGACTGTGCACCCCCTCACAGAGGTATAGGGAGGTCGTAGGACCCTCACCTGGGCATCTACTGGCTCCCTACCACAAGCTGTATGCAACTCTGCCCCAGAAGCACATGGCTGCAGGGAGGGGCTAGGATAGCTGGGCTCCATCTATGTGACTTCATGAGAGGCATCATTCCTGCCAGGTGAAGACTTTTTGGTGGGGCACCCACACCCCAATAGGTAACCCCTGACCTGTACCCAATAAGGGAGCCCAATGAACTCATGGGTTCCCCAGGGTGAGCTCTAGTGGAACTGTGCCTGGGTTGTCGCTGGGACCTTAGGAGAAGGGTGGGTGTCGTTTACGTTTCCCCGGGAAGGAATTTAGCAACGCTTCATTAGTATTGACTGGACTTGCCTGTAATAAACGTAACTTCCTTGCCTGAAGGAACTACCCCGTCACCAGCTCCCCACTTTCTTCAGGGGCCAGGCTCTTACCACACCTGGCTCCCCCTTTGTACTAACCAAGAAAGCTTGTGTCCAGCAGTTGAAGCTCGGCTACATTCCAGACCTGTTTAATACCAATGTTTGGTAAATTGAGGCTCAATTTCCCATTGCTCTGTGGTCGAAGCAGTAGAAACGTTCTCAAGTTCAAGGCCACCGCCAGGGCCACCTATAGGACAAAGGGCAGAAGCAGTAAGCCGAGGGTGAAGGCTCATGGCCTGACATCCATGTTTCAGAGATGTAGGCGGGAGGGTCCCTAGGGTTCACTGGCCGTCTAGCCTCTCCATTCCAGAAGGCTCTAAAACAATGAGAAAGAAGCACTGCCTCAAAACCTGAGGCAAACAGTGCCTCCTGAAGAACAATACCTAAGTTCATCTCCTAGCTTACACACAGCACACATGCGCGCGAGCACACACACACGCATATGCACAGACAAAACCATAAAGTGACAGTTCCAGGGAATGGAAAAAAAATCTAAGTTTTGAGTTCAGAACCACTCAGGCTCACACCCAGCCTTGTGAAGGTATAATGTGCTTGGTCATGTCACCAATTCTCTCCCAAGCCTCAGTTTCCCTCCCTGTAAGACAGAAGACTACGAAGTTGCACCCCTGGGCTAGCTCCGAGGATTAAATGAGATAATGCATGTGTTCAACACCTCTACCAGACCCTCTCTCCAATTCCCCAACACTGGGACACCCCAGAGTCCACTCCTCTGAGCTCTTTTCCCTAAAACAAACTTCCTTGGTGATTCCACTCAACTTGTGAGGGTTTACACGCCATCTTTCTGGTATTGTACTAGATGGCCAGAAGTCCTTTAGCGATTTAAGTTTTGTTTGGCTGGAGAGATTCATCCAGTCCACCCCTCAGGCCTTTCTTTTACCTTCTTCAAATTCAGAGTCAGAGAGAAGTAATACTCAATTCTTCAGGGCTCCGGGGACTTTTTACCTTGCCGTGAACCACAGCATGTTCTCCATGGAGAATGACTTTCCCGGGAGCAGATACCAGCAGGACTTCTGACAACATGGCTCCTGAGACTCCTCAGAGGGAATAGGAGAGAGGGGAACAAGGGTGCCTAGATGTTAATTAGTCACATCAGAAAGGTCGGGCTTTGTGACACATGTCTTTAATCCCAGTGTTTGGGAGGCAGAGGAAGGAGGGATCTCTGGGTTCAAAGCCAGCCTGGTCTACAGAGTGAGCTCTACGAGAGCCAGAACCATGTAGAGAAACTCTCAAATAGTAAAGGAGAGCGAGAGCGAGAGCGAGAGACTACCATGAATCTGTTTCTCACATGTCAGATAGGGCAACACCAGAGACTGAAACCAAAGGACTGGGAAGCAGCAGTGTCTGTCTGCCAAATAGCTCCTTGACTAGACAGCTACTCAGCACTGGCTGGTTCTCGGCTCCAGCTCATTGCTATCACCACTGAAGGTAGAAACTGACATGGCCTCCGAGTGCACCGCTCACAAGTGAAGGGCTTGCCTACTATGAGGAAGGCCATGTGTTTGATGGTGTGGTAAAGGGAGGTTTACATAAAATCTCAAAAAAGGAAAGAATTATTTCCAGACATTGAGTCCACAGCTAACTGTCAGAATAATAAATAAGGCTGCAGGACATACCTGTTACACCCGGTGTTAGGTATTTAAACAAGAACTTCTGCAAGGTAGAGTCTAATGAGTGTTTCTTCTGGATTTACGGGTGCATGCATTTTTGCATTGTTATAACTAAGGTAAAATCACCCGAGTTTAAGACTTCACCGGAACTGCCTCACACAAACCACCCCACTAGCAGACACCGACTGTCCGATCTGATGCCGCCGACCGCTCTGACCAAGGAAACTAAGGCAGAGGAATGGGGCGCCTGGCCTGGGGTGTCCGGGGCCCCGGTCCTCGCCGCCAGCCCCGTAGCCCAGGCCTCTCACCTGCCGCGGCCAGCGTCCAGGTGTGCCTAAGCCGCAGCCGCAGCTCCCGGTCTTCTCCATCCCGGAGCGCCCAGCCCCACGGAGGCGGGCGCGACTTCCCTCGAGCCAATCAGAGAGCTCGAACCGAGGATCCCTATACGGATTGGGTCGAATATTGACCAATGGGAATTTCAAACACGCCGGGGGTTTCCCCGCCTTACTCTTTTCGTAATCCAATAGAAAACAAGCATCGGGGAGTGCCCCGCCCTGGTGCGAGTGCCGCAGACCAATAGGAGACGGCGATTGAGAGGTGGCGCGGCCAGCTGCGGGGCGGAGTCATCCCCGAGGGTGGACGGAGGCCTCGCGGGGTCAGCCCTGGACTGGTCCCACGCATGGCTGTGTGGATGTTTGGGGGCCGCCTTGGCCTGCGCGGGCATCTCTGCGCCTGCAGGCTGCTGTGTCCCCGTTTTCAGAGCCGCAGCTCTCAGGGCGAGGAAGACGGGAACAGGTGAGTGTCAACTACAACAGTTGCGGGGGTGGGGATAGTTGTATTGGCTCCGTGGGTACGTCACACTGGTGACGTCACCGGGGCAGCATGGCGTCAGAGACCAGAATTTCTTGGCACAAGTTCTAATGCAGTCCAGCTGTGGCCAGTCAGGGCAGGGCATGTCGATGCGGGCCATCAGGGCCCTCTATTCGGATTTTACCCAGTGTCCAAAGCGGTTTAGTTTTGGACAAATTGGGATTAGTATTAGGACTCCAGACATCTTCTAAGAAAGACATAGTAGCACTTTGAAACTTGTACCGTAGACTTCCAGGACCTTAGAACCTGCAGACTACCATGAACTTAGAGTCAGTGTTTCCTGCCCACTTCTCTGATTTTTTAATAACCTTGTAAGGTAACATTTTAATTGTAAACTACATATTTAAGTTATGCGCTGTGATTTAAAAATGGCTGGGCGATGGTGGAGCACGCCTTTAATCCCAGCACTCGGGAGGCAGAGGCAGGCGGATCTCTGTGAGTTCGAGACCAGCCTGGTCTACA
>NC_022010.1:4227179-4236646 GCF_000317375.1 Microtus ochrogaster | reverse complement strand
TGTGAGTTCGAGACCAGCCTGGTCTACAAGAGCTAGTTCCAGGACAGGCTCCAAAGCCACAGAGAAACCCTGTCTCGAAAAACCATAAAAAAAAAAAATGGCAGTGTCTTGAGGGAGAGCAAGGACTGGGGATGTGGCCCAGTGAGAGAACGTTTGTCTATCATGTCCAAAGCCTGGGCTCCAATTGCAGGCATCAAAAATAAACAAATTTAAAAAGTGAAAATACAATTTTTTTTCAAATTCCATTTTGCCAGTGTTTTATTTATTTATTTATTTTTTTTGTGTGTGTGTGTGACACTTGAACCCTTTGAAAACGCTCAGTTTTCTTTCCCCACGAAGCTGTAACTTTGTGATAGAGAAGTGGAGTTAGGGTGGACTAGGGGCAAGAGTTTGGGGAGGGTGGTGACCCGGGTCACGCTTAGAGTGGAACAGTCCTGGGCATAAATCCCAGCCCTGCCCCTTCCTGGAGACCCAGGGAGGTGAATCTTTGTGGGCTACTATTTCTACAGAGAAGTTAATAGCTAACTTTGGGGGTGTGGGAGAAGCTGAAGGGTAATTCCAGGAGGTAGTAGCTTTAGTTCACTGTGGAGCTAGGGCCACGTGGAGTGGTGAGTTAGCTCTTCCAGCAAATATTTGTCAGTCACTTCATTGGACAGTGCACTACAGCAGTTACTGTGCCTGGGGCATTACCTAGAAGGGATGGCAAGGAGAACGGTTGACAGAAGATTGCCATCGAGAAGGGAGTCTGTCGCGGAGTTTGCAGCCAGCAAGCTGAGTGAGGTGCTCCCTGCACGCCACCCCCCTTACCATGTCTTGATGTCTCTTTCTCGTTAGGGTGCAGTCATCCTCGAAGACACCCAAGATCCCCAAGATTTATACCAAAACAGGAGACAAAGGTAGGGTGAAGATGGGTGATAAATGCGGCAAGACACACAGCAGGCATCACTTTAAAGTTCTTCTCTCCTCGTGGGAGCCGTGTGACATGAAGTGACATGAAAAATTATTAATATGATATAATTATTAATATTAATAACTGTCATTAAGTGTTCAAACTATTATCAAGTTGTAAAGAAGATGGGAATAGTGCACACTTGTAATGCCAACACTCGGGAGGCTGAGATGGGAGAGTCATGAGTTCAAGACCGGCTAGGGTGACATGTGAGTCTCCAGGCCAGCTTAGGAGACATAACTAAACCCTGTCTTGAACTAAAGGGAAGGCAAGTTGTGGGACTGGAAGTGTAGCTCAGTGATAGAGTGCTTGTTTAGTATCCTGGAGGCCCTAGGTTCAACCCCGGAACTGCAAAAAAAAAGGCCAAATGAGCAAAAAAAAAAAACCCAGTGTGGCCCAATCAGGGATCGAGTGCTGGCTAGTATCCTGGAGGCCCTAGGTTCAACCCCGGAACTGAAAGAAAAAAAAAGATAAACAAACAAAACCAGTGTGGCACAATCTAAGAACTCTGAGTCATGGGGTGGGAGGGATGGTTCAGTGGTTAAGAGCCTGTACTACTCTTCCAGAGGGCCCAGGTATGGGTCCCAGCACCCACATTGGGTGGCTCACACTTTCCTATAATCTTTTTTTTTAATATTTATTTATTTATTATGTATACAATATTCTGTGTGTATGCCTGAAGGCCAGAAGAGGGCCCCAGACCTCTCTACAGATGGTTGTGAGCCACCATGTGATTGCTGGGAATTGAACTCAGGACCTTTGGAAGAGCAGGCAATGCTCTTAACCACTGAGCCATCTCTCCAGCCCCACTTTCCTATAATCTTAACTCTAGAGGGATCCATTGCCTCTGACCTCTGGGCACCATCCCCACCCCCACACAATTAAAACAAATTAAAACTTTTAAAAATATCTTTTAGTTCTCTTGGATTAAAAGTTTAACTATAGGTATGGTGGTATAGACATGTAATCTTGGGATGCTGGATGTAGAGGCAGGAGGGTCACTGTAAGCTCAAGGCCAGCCTGGGCTTCAGAGTGAGACTGTGTCTCTAAAGAGAAGAAGAAGAAATTGTGTGTATTGTGGGTGTATGTTTGTGTGTTTGTATACCTGGCTACACAGGAAGTTCTAGGCCAGCCAGGGCTACACAGTGAGACTTGTCTCTAAAGAAATGGGGAAAAAGCTTGTGGAAGGGGACTCAGGTATGTCTGAGAGGTTATCTCTTTGGATTTGGGTTTTTAGTTATAATTTATTTTTTGGGTGTGTCTGTGTGTCTGTGCCACAGTGCACTTGAGGTTAGAGAACAACTTTCAGGCGTTGGTTCTTTCCTCCCACCCTGTAGTTCCTGGGTATAAACTCAGGCCATCAGGCTTGCAGCAGGCCCTTTACCAGCGGAGCTGTCTCACTAGTCCTGAAAGAGTTAATCTTTGACTGGTAGCCAGGAGAGAGGTTGAACTGTGGGAGAGAGAAATACACAAAGTTCACATACTTTTCTTCTATTTTTTTCAAAACAAACATTTCATTGCTACAATTTTTTTGTTTGTTTTGTTTTTTGACACAGGGTTTCTCTGTGTAGCCCTTGGCTGTCCTGGAACTCACTCTGTAGACCAGGCTGGCCTCAGACTTACAGAGATCCTCCTGCCTCTGCCTTCCAAGTGCTGGGATTGAAGGTGTGTGCCACCACCGCCCGGCGCTTCAATATTTTAGTCAATGCCAGGTGTAGCGTAACAGGGAAACAGACCACTGTGGCACCATTTTCTGAAACTTAAGACCATGCAGATTGCTAACAGTCACTGTGCTTGGGGCATGTCCTTCATGCCGAAATATGCCTGTGCGTAAGGTGTGCTTTCCGCCTCTGAGCTGCAGGGAAGCAAGAATTAGGAATGTAAGTGTCACAAGTATGTTGCTGTAACAACAGAAAAGAAATCATGCGTAGCAGTGACAGATGTCAGTTGGTGGTGTCAGTGCTTTCCACCAGAAAGGTCCGGGAACGGCCTCCAGTCAGTCACAGACGGGGCACTTGGCTCACTAAGGCCCAGCCATGGAGTCTTGCAGTAGCGCTGGACAGGACTTCCCATAAGGTGAAGGGTGTGCTGACACAGGGCTGGGGCCAGGGAAGTGGAGCTTTGCTCTGCTTTGTTCCGGATCTGAAGTGGTCAGAAAGCAGCTTGGAAGGTGGGAGAGACAGGGAGATGGTGGGCTGTGACAGACAGATGAAGCCGTCACTATCCCTAGACCAGAGAGCTCTGTGACTTCAGTTCTGGCACGGTTCCTTTGATTTGTGGAGGTGGTTGTAAGCCACCACATGAGTGCTGGGACCTGAATCTGGGTCCTTGGCTGATGTGGGAGTGATTTCTTTCTAATCTGTTGCTTTCGTTGGTTAATTAATAAAGAAACTGCCTAGGCCCATTTGATAGGCCAACCCTTAGGTGGGTGGAGCTAACAGAACAGAATGCTGGGCGAAAGAAGCCAAGTCAGTGAGTCGCCATGATTCTCCCACCCAACACAGACGCAGGTTAAGATCTTCCCTGGTAAGCCACCTCGTGGGCTACACAGATTATTAGAAATGGGTTAGATCAATATGTAAGAGCTAGCCAATAAGAGGCTGGAACTAATGGGCCAGGCAGTGTTTAAAAGAATACAGTTTCCATGTAATTATTTCGGGTGTAAAGCTAGCTGTGCGGGCGGCCGGGTGCCAGGAACATAGCCCACCGCTCCTTTTACAACACTTGGCAAGAACAGCAAGTGCTCTTAACCACTGAACCATCCCTCCAACTCCTGCCCCTTCCTTCAAACAGCCCCCAATTCTTAATGTGCTAAATATCTTCCCTAGGATTTTCCAGCACCTTCACAGGAGAGCGGAGACCTAAAGATGACCAAGTATTTGAGGCTTTGGGAACTACAGATGAACTAAGTTCAGCTATTGGGTAAGGGGGGCAAGGATGGGCCTTGATGTGAAGTTAACCTGTGGCATTGGTGACTGTCATCATTGTGACATTCTCCCGGATCCTGGAGGGTCTGGAAGGTTGCCTGAATGAATCTGTAGGAGCTGTTAGCACAGGCTGGTCAGTTCCATGGGTCTGCAGGGTATAGATCTGTCCCTCTGTCTACACAGGGCGGTCCCTTCTTCTCACCCTTCCTGGTTCTGTCACTTGGAGCACACATGTGCCATCAGGAGACAGGCTGTGGGGGAAAGAGGTGAGGTCAGGTGATCATCAGTGCATCAGAGGTGGCCCCCCTGTGAATGAATTTAAAAGTGAGCCAGGGGTTAGAAGCCTTGCTCAATGATTCCCGTCCTCCGCTCCCAATCCCGACTGCTTATCACACTTAAGGGTTATTCCCCACCCTCACTTCCAGCCATTGCACGCTGGCTGCACTGCTGCCAAATATGGCCTCTGTGGAACCCTGATGATGAGACACCTGTCTGGGGCGGTACAGGTCCTGGTGGGTGAGGCTCATGCCGGCTCCTTAGACTTCCTGTGTGACCTCCTTCCCATTGCCCTGGTCAGAACCAGTCACATCCTGGTACTGTGGGAAAGGCCAAATGCACGTGGATGGTGGGCGTGCTGGCCATACTGGGGTGTGAACACTGATAGGCTGCTCCTTGAGCTCTGCCTGGCCCTGTGGTCACAGACGTGGGGATCAGGAAGATCTGTGTTCAGATTCTGTACCATCCCTTAGTAGCTGTGTGACTTCAGGTCAGACCAGACACCCTTGTTTTAAACCTCAGTTTGCTGTTCTGTGAAATGGTCATGGAAGTCCTTTCCCTCTGTTCTTACGAATTAATATGATAAATCTGCATCTCCCTGACTGCTGTTTACACTTACCTTTATCATTGCCCCGGGAACTCTCAGGCTCATGGCTCCCAGGTGCCAGGAGTGGAGTGGACAGTGATAACAGATGTGCCCCAGCCAGTATAGCCTTTCCTTGTTGTAGTAAGAAGAGCGGTGGGCTGTGTTCCTGCCCAGCTCCATACGGCTAGCTTTACCTGAAATAATTACATAGAAACTGTATTCTTTTAAACACTGCCTGGCCTATTAGTTCTAGCCTTTTCTTGGCTAATCCTCATATCTTGATTAACCCATTTCTAATAATGTGTGTTGCACCACGATGTGGTGCCTTACCAGGAAGGATCTTAGCCTGCGTCCATCTTGGAGAGGAGAGTGATAGCATCTGTGACTTACTTCCCTTCTTCCCAACATTCTGTTCGGTCTACTCTGCCTATCTAAATTCTGCCTTATCAGGCCAAGCAGTTTTCTTTATTAATTAACCAATGAAAGCAACAGATAGACAGATGACCAACCTCCATCACCTTGTCATCCAGAGGAAGACAGATGTTAGGAGTGCGTGCTCTGTTCTGATTGGAAGATGATTGTTTGCTGTTCCCCCCGCTGCTCCTTTTCCTGTCCTCTGGCCTCTCTGCCTGGGAGGGTGCTCGACCAGCGTAACTGCCAACCCTACGCCCGATGTCCTGGTCTTCGCTTCCACTAGGGCCCAGTGATGGGAGACAGCAGTGGGCAGAGAGGAAGTGTGCAGAGGACAGCTGGGAGTGTGGACAAAGTTTGGAATGCACCCGCATCCTCCCTTGCTTCTCCAGGCTTCTGTGCTTTCCACTCTTCACCGTCAGTCATTGGTTCCTTTATCTCTGCTTGCATCTTTGAGGATTGTCCCTTTGAGAGTCTCTCTGCCAGAAATCCTTCTCATGTGCCATCATCTGTCCCTTGCCAGGCCTCGTGGGGTGCAAGAGGAGAGTGCAGCGTCTTTGACCTATGTCTGGGAAGTTGTCTCTTCGTCTGTCCTACTTTACCACGCAACTCCTGTTCATCCTTCAGAGTCCCACCTTCCTCTTCACCCCTCGTCAAGGTTCTTAACCTCTGCATTGTGGTGCACGGCACACGTCTTTATCTCCTACTGGACAGGCCCCAGGTCCTCTGCTCCCTATCGTATCAACAGGACCGGCCTGGGCAAGGGCAGAGAGGAACAGCTGACTGGGGAGAAAGAACACAATAAAAGCACTCTAGGAAGCAAATGCCCCTGTCTACCTGGTGTTCTCTTTGTCAACAAGAAAGACTGCCATGGTCACTGTAGGTCACGGTATCTTACGGCCCCACAGCATTCTGTTACGGGCTAATTTTTCCTTGTCCTCTTAGGTTTGCCATGGAGGTGATCACAGAAAAAGGCCACACATTTGCCGAAGAACTTCAGAAAGTATGTTACATCATTTTAGCCTACATTGTGGCTTTTTGTCCCCATGACTTGGGTGTCGCTGGCTTCCTCCTCTGCCCGTTGCCTCTTTGTGCCACGGTAGCTAGTTACTTCTGAGAACTGCTCTGTCCTCATTTCTGAAGTAAGGACATGTAATCCTCCGTGAGGTGAGGGGTGCTGTGTAATGGGCGGCTCTGCTCTCCAGAGGTGCATGTCACATCTGGCAGCGGGAAAGCTGCTGGTGTCAGTACCCCACAATTGCACAGGGACAGCATCTTGGCAAAGAACAACCAATGCCAGTGGCCACAGCCCAGGCTGAAGAACAGCATGCTCGGGAGCCCAGCTGTAAGTCTCAGCCATGCGGAGTGTGCTTGGTAGTGTTGCAGTTGAGTTCCAACAGACCAGCCAGCCAGGGCACCAGCCGCATCTCTCTAGACCCTTGCTGCTGTCTCCCAGGCATCACTGTAGCCTGCCTGGGGACTCAGGAGCACAGGAGTCCTTCCTGAGTCCTCCTGTCCTGCTGGCCACTGCCTTCCATATCCTGTCCTTCACAGTTGAGGTGGCTCTGGCACATTTGGTCACTTTGTTCATTGAATTACAACTCCAGAACTGTCAGCGTAGAGAAAGAAGGCAAGTACGTGGGAGCCAGAGATCAGACCAAGAAGGTGCCTCTTGGGTAGCACTTAGCAGAACCTTACTCCCTCAAATTCCCCTCTGGAGGCCTCATGGTGCTTAGTTTGGACAGTTTGCCTTTGGATGTGAATTCAGAAGTTCTGTTAGCTCCTCACTGCCTAGTGTGCACACTCTGCTGGCACGTCCCTCTCATAGGCTCTGCTGGCACGCTCTGTGGCACACGCCGCTGGCACGCTCTGTGGCTCCTCTGCACATGCAATAGTGCGGTACGGTTGCACAATTTCCACCCAGCCTGCTACTGATGACCTTTTTTCTCTCCTCCTGTTCCCCAGATCCAGTGCACGTTGCAGGATGTTGGCTCTGCCCTGGCTACTCCACGATCCTCAGCCAGGGAGGCTCACTTAAGTAATTCCCAGCCCTGCTCAGGGAATTCTTGGGGTCCTGGGGTGGGGACCTCCCCTTAGTGTAGGTCCCCGGGCTCTCTGGCAGGGCGGACAACTTCTTCTCTGCTTTGGGAAAGTCGTTAGCTTCAAAGCTGATAGGAACCGTTCGCAGGATACCGTGCAGAAGGGAAGGGGTGTTTCCCGAATGTACTCATGGCATGCTTACAGGAGGCCTTTCTGCCCCTGACTCCTCAGAACTCACAGCCTTCGAGGAAGGGCCTATCATGGAGCTGGAAGAGTGGATTGACAAGTACTCCAGCCAGCTTCCCCCACTCACGGCTTTCATTCTGCCTGTAGGTATTGCGGGGCTCAACCTGGGGTGGCCAGGGTGGGTGTAGTAACAGAAACTGTGGGCTTGCCATTAGTTCCACCCCCAGCACCCCACTCCTTTTCCTGTCCACTTGAGAGCCACCCCAGAGGTGTGTCTGGTAGGGCTCTGGGTGGCAGAAGACTGTCCAGGGTGGAGCAATGCTGGCCAATGCTCACTTTTTCTTTCAGTCTGGAGGCAAGAGCAGCTCAGCGCTGCACTTCTGCCGGGCCGTGTGCCGACGAGCTGAGCGACGGTAAGGGTCCCAGAGGCCAATGCAGGAGCCTTATACCTGTGCCATCCGACCCTTCCCTAGGTGACTTTATCATGTCATTTTCTAGGTCCCATGTTACAGAGGGGACTGTGATAGGTGACTGCATACTGCTTAAAGGCAAGCAGAGTTTTCCCTCCTCCTGAGATTCACAAGAAGCCAGTGACATATTCCAGGCTATGGGGGGGCGCAGGGAGAATAACATGAAAGGACCCTTCTGGAATTAGAAAGGACAGTAGGGGCCCTGTGGTTAGGGAGGACCCAGGTAGAAGCTGTTCATAGTCTAGCCACCTCCTGCCTTGCCTCATCTCCAAACTCAGAGTGTTCATGGTCTCAAGAGGTTCCTCACAGTGCTCCCTCCCCAGGAGTCGGGCAGCTAAGTTAGCAGGACCTCCCAACAGGTTCTGTGGCTGGGGCCACCCTTCCACAGTCTCCCATATCACAAGAGTTTCGTCCTTCACAAAAGGCTCATAGACCTAGACATTCCCAGATGCATCTTGGGTAACAAAAAAAGCTTGGGCCTCAAGAGAAAAATAGTGCTTTGTACAAAGTCACCCGTATCACCGTAGCGAGCAGAGGGAGTGGCCTACGGGCCCAGCACGAGACTGAGCTGGTGTTGCATTCTCTGTGTGGCAGACAGGCCCCAGCCACGGCAGGGACCTGCCAGTGACCCGCCAGGATGCTCTCAGGGCAGATGGTTACCTAGGTGAAGCAACCATGCTGAGTGGGAGGTGCCTCCAGGCCTGCCTAGACATAAGACTTCTGGGGTACTGGCCAAGTACATCATCTTGGATAGGGCCAAAACACCCCAGGCTGGCTTAGGAGAGTACCAACGGGGATCAGGCAGTGCTATGTGTGGAGGAGTCGGGTGGGATGTTATCACGCCATGGTATCCAGTAGGCACACGGTCCCAAGTGTATGCACACATTTAGAATTACTAGTAAGAACAGCAGCTCTTTGGGGATTAAGGCCCAGATAAACCTTCTTTTGAAGACTAGAGGCTGCCAGCTCTGCCCACATAGGAGCCGAGACCGTGCTTGTTGGCACAAAGGCCAGCAGACTGGACTATTGGTCAGCCTACTCTCACCTGCTGTGCCACCTCCTTCACTGGCCAGGCCACATCATGTATGTCCAAGGGAAGGGGTCAGCTGAGGTAATGGTGGAGTTTCATATCTGCTTCATAGTTGTTAGGGTTAGTTCAAGTGGTGAGGTCAAGGGGTGCTCCATGTCCTGGCTCCCGTGTGTTGAGCCTGGTGTGGAACCCGTATGTGTCTGTGCCCCAGCTCCTGTGTGCTGAGCCTGGCTGTGGAACCTGACTGCGTCTGTGTCCTGGCTCCCATGTGTTGAGCCTGGCTGTGGAACCTGACTGCATCTGTGTCCCAACTCCCATGTGTTGAGCCTGGCCGTGGAACTCATGTCCCGGCTCCGGTGTGTTGAGCCTGGCTGTGGAACCTGACTGTGTCTGTGTCCTGGCTCCCATGTGTTGAGCCTGGCCATGGAACCTGACTGCATCTGTGTCCCGGCTCCCATGTGTTGAGCCTGGTCATGGAACCTGACTGCGTCCGTGCTCTGGCTCCTGTGTGTTGAGCCTAGACATGGAACCTGACTTCATCCATGCCCTGGCTCCCATATGTTGAGCCTGGCCGTGGAACCTGACTGCGTCC
>NC_022010.1:4205818-4227079 GCF_000317375.1 Microtus ochrogaster | reverse complement strand
GTGCCCTGGCTCCTGTGTGTTGAGCCTAGACATGGAACCTGACTTCATCCATGCCCTGGCTACCATATGTTGAGCCTGGCCGTGGAACCTGACTGTGTCCGTGTGTTCTCTTTACAGTGTAGTGCCTCTTGTCCAAATGGGAGAAACGGATGCAAATGTGGCGAAGTTCTTAAACAGGTGCTGAAGTGGAGTATGGCAGGTCTCTGAACCTCCAGGCATGCTGTGAACCCTAAGAGCATCCATAGCTAAGGCCAACACCTCTCCCTCATTCCCTCCCTTGCTCCCTCTTCTCTCCTCCTCCCACCCCCAGCATGTATGTCTGTGAGTGTGCTGTCTGCAGGCCAGCCCTGTCCCACTCTGTGAGGTAAGGCTCTGGTTAGGAAGTGCCAGTAAGAGCCAACAGAGGCACACCTAAATTAAAGGGGCAGGCTGCTCTCTGGGTCTGTTCATGGAGACTGATGCCCAGGGCCTTGATGGTAACCGACAGGAAGCCTGTCCTGCCAGCATCTCTACCTGAACACCCTAGGTGACGCACAACCCTGCTGAGCTCAGGCCCCAGTGCCGTGAGCCAGGAAATCCAGCAGTGCCCTGCCCTGTGGTCAGCCTCTGCACCACAGCTGTACCTCAGGCTCAGACATGGGCCAGTGGAGGACTTGAGGAAGTTGGGGGCTGCACCCAGGAGCTGCCTAGTCATGGAGACAGTGACCTCATAATGCCTGACGGTGGGATGTCCCGTATTATCCCCACCTCCCCCAGATGTAGACTTCTTGGATCCTCACAGGTTCCCTGCCTCCTGGGTGGGATGCCACCTAGACTGAGTGAGAGACAGCTCCTTTTTAACTCAGAAGAACTGCTGGACATCCAGTGTTGTGTGGGTCATGGCAGGTCATCCTGACTCCCTGCAGGTTCCCAGGAGTCACCAAGAAAGCAGCATATCCTTCCCTAGGAACACAAGGTTCAGAAGGGCAGTGTAGAGTCCCGTGGTCCTGCTAGCCAGCAGTGGGCCCCAGGAGTTAGCAGTAGTGCACCAGATGGGAGGGAAGAGGAGGAGGGGAGCAGCAGGCATGGAGGAGAGAGTGGCAAAAGCTAGCTGTTAGCCTCCAGGAGCTGAGGCAGAGCCCTGTAAGTACCTCAAGGTGTAGCATCACCTGGTAGTCTCTGTCCCTTTCCCGTAGAAGGCCTCTTGTCCTGAGCCCATCACTGCTGGGTCTGCGGAAGAGGTGGGGATCTAGACGTTGATCATGAGACTCCTTCAGGCCGCTGATTCTCAAGTGGGGCATTAGCAGAATCTAGAGATAGTCTGGGTGGTTGTGTCTAGTTCTGGTGCCACTGGCCACTCTGCATGCACAGGAGAGCCCTAGCCATAAAGAATAAGACTCAACCTAAGGCCTCTATGCAAAATGTGACTCCTGATCCTGTCTGGGATTGGAGCTGACCTGCAGACTCCTGGTCTGTGAAGCTCCCCTGAATCCCAGATATCACATCCCTGTCACAAGAAATGGAGAAGCAGCTCAAGTAGCCAGCGTTCCTAGGCTCCACCCTAGCAACTGAGGGTGGGCAAATAGCCTGTGCCCACAGGAGCACTCCAGGAGTGCTCCAGCCCCACCATCCATCATACCACAGGGTGCTCCCGGTTACGAGAGTCACCTTTCCTGCTTAAAGACCAGCTAGGCATGAGGCAGCTGGTGTCAGTCTCACACCGGTCCTTGTTGCTTCTTTCTGCCCTTCCAGACTCAGTGATTACCTCTTCACTGTAGCTAGATATGCAGCCATGAAGGAGGGCAGCCAAGAGAAGATATACAAGAAGCGTGATGTGTGAGACACGTGGAAATGGTGAGAGCCTCGGAGGCCCGTCTGGAGAGACTGTGGTGTTAACAGAATGGAAGTGGGGCTGAGGTAGACTTGGGGTCACCTCACACCCCCTCTCAGACTCCTGCTGGCTTCCCCAGGCACGTGGGACTGAGCTCCATACTGCTGGAAGGAAAGGAACACTGAAGGCTACTAAGAGAAGGGGTCACTCAGCATTGGGACTGAACATGGGGAAGGTTTGAATCGCACACTTGGGGGGAGTGTATATAAGAGAGAAAGAGATGTTGCTGCCAACTCAGGCTTCTCAAGGATTTGGAATGTACCAGAGGCCCCTGAAGTTACCAGTGCCAACACTGAGCCCTCTGCTGTCGCACTGGGCTGGTGACTGCTCCTGTGAGCCACACCACACTGTGTTCTATTCCACTTGTCACCGCTGCTGCTCCTCACTATGGAATGACATTGCCAGTGGCGCTGTGCCCTTGAGAAGAGGGACATTTATGAAAGGCTGAAGGCAGCCCTGAGAGCTTACGGATTCCACACCTGCTGGTAGGTAGTGACTGCGGAAGCACAGGTCAGGGATGCTGGCTCAGCTCAGCGCTCTCCACTATGCACCTGCTTGGCTTCCATGCTAGCTGTGGGTGGACTGGCCTCTAGCTGCCTTCCTTGTTCAGTCAGCAAGCATTTGACTTCAGCCAAGTGCCCTCCCTCCCACCTTCCTGCTGCTGCTTCAGGCTGGCAGCTACACATATATCTATCTTTTGGGGTCTTTAAAGGGTAGATGCCTGGGTAGGAGGAATACCTCCCCGGGAGGCAGTCCCATCCAATGCCAGTACAGCCACCATAGTGAGGCACAGATCAGATATGGAGTTGGTGCTGTGTGTGCTAATGTTCCGGGCCTGGGGGGACGTCTTGTTCCAAGAGCTTGTAGCAGCAGCCACCTACAGCCACCGCTCCCCCTAAAAAGACAGACTGAACTCAAGGAAATAGCAGCCTAGACCCCTAGCCTATGCCTTCAGCATTCTTGGGTAGCTCTTACGGTAGATCTCAGTGTTCAGGCTCCAGGCATTGCCTAGCCTTTTGCAACCGCCCCCAGTCCTCATGGGGCAATTCCCACTGTGCGCTGGCACAGCTGCCGAGCTGTTGCTTTAAATTGTACCCATTTATCACCGATCTCTCTCCACTTGCATACCTCACTCCTTGAAAAGATTGCAGGAAGGCTCCCTATCTTTTTTAAAAAAATTTGTCAATAGCTGTTTCATTGAGATACAATGCCACCTACCAGAAATTTCTTTTTAAAATGGACAGTCCAGTGGGTTTTATGATATTGCCTAGTTTTTGCTACCTCATAGCTCACACCCGTGAAGATGGCTCTAGTTTGGGACAGTATTCACCTTCGTTAGCAGAGGTGCCCCCCTCCCTCCACAGTGGTGCCTGCCAGTGCTACAGAGGGGCCCCAGGCTCCTGCTCACACTGGACCTCCGCACTGGGAGTGGGGTCACGTTTCTGCAGGAAGGGAAACTGAGGCTCAGAACTGGCCTAGGGGTCTCATGAACCCCCACCCCCAAGCCACCAGCGCTCAGCAGTCGTTTTAATCACAGCGGTGTCAGGCACTAATAGATCTGCAGTCGCGTTGCTCAGCCGAGTTTCCCCTAACTGATATTTCATGGCTATTGTTAGTGTGCATTCCTCACTGAGTAATTTCCCAAGCCTGAACTTGTAGCACATCCCAGTGATAAACGTCCCCAGTTCCGAGTCCCCTGTCAGCTGCAATGTCACCCTTACCTCCTCCCGAGCACCTCCTGACAGCCCATCCAGTTTTATGATCCCTCTGTCCCAGTGATCATGACTGAACCTTTAAGAATCCAGACGCATTTCAAGTTTAATTGAATAAAATTCTTGGTATAATAAATTCCGCATGAATGCTACATAAATCAATGCCTGGAAGGATTTGTGGCTCATCTCTCTCCCCAGATGGGGTTCGAGGATCCTGCTGGCAGTGCTGTACCCAAGCTGGTCCTGTCTTGATCACCAAAAGGAATAAATTTGCCTTTGGGGTCCTTGTGGAGGGTGTGTCTTCTGCTGTCATGGCCTAGGATTGATCTTGGAGTCCCTCCTGGAAGATGGCACTTTTTCCAGGCAGGGCAGAAGACAAGCACACCAGGGGTTTGGGGAAGGGTTTCAGAGTCATATACGTTATAGAATCAGAACTCCCAAAGCCATCTTTGATTGCTTTGGAATCCTGGAGAAGGCTGTGCACACACTCTCTTTAGAGTGGTGTACACATTCTAGGTTATCGCCAAGTTTGCATGCATCCTGAAAGTGCATGTAACCCCAAGGTAAGATTCCCAGGCAAGCTGGGCACTGTGGCACATGCCTGTTGTCCCAACAACAGTGGAAGGCTGAGGCAGATGGACTGTGCGAACAACCTGGGAGTTTAAGACCAGCCTGGGCAACATAGCAAGACCCTGTCTCAAAAAAAAAATAATTTAAAAAACCCAAAAATAGCCGGGCGATGGTGGTGCACGCCTTTAATCCCAGCACTCGGGAGGCAGAGGCAGGCGGATCTCTGTGAGTTCGAGACCAGCCTGGTCTACAGAGCTAGTTCCAGGACAGGCTCCAAAGCCACAGAGAAACCCTGTCTCGAAAAACAAAACAAAAAAAAAAACCAAAAATAACAGCATCCTCTTCAAAAGCTAAGTGTGGATCCATGGCGTACCTTCCTCCAGCAGCCACTTAGGGTTTCACGGAGCCCCCAACCTTGAAAGTGAGAAGGCATGCCTGGAGCTAGAGACGGGGCCTCCTGGGAGCCTTGGATGTCTGCAGAACCTGGAGGGACAGTGAATGACTGACAGGCACACAGCTCCACGCTGGCCTCCTAGACCCCGAGAACAGACCTGTCACTTGCTAGCCTCTGAACTCTGGACACTGTGGTCATTTCTTTATCCTTACCTTCTCACTGGTAAAACGACGAAAGTCTTGGGGCTCTGTGGCCACTGGGAGAGCATGCGTACTTAGGAAGTGTTCGCCAGGGCCCTGGCAAATGCTAGCTACTGATACTTGAATTCAAATTCCAGCTTTGTCACCTTCAACAATTCCTTTAGCTACCATGTAGCCTAGGCTGGCCTGGAACTTCTAGACCAGGCTGGCCTGGAGCTTGTGATCCTCGCACCTGAGGGCCCCTTCTGCTCTAGAGCGCTGGTGGATGAGTAGGGTGTACCGCTGTGCCTGGAACGCTGGATAACAGCAGCTTGCTGAGATTCGAGGCTGACCACTGGCCTGGTCGGTGTAGCCGTTATGGCTGAGCAGCTTTGTCCTCTTCAAAGCCATTCTGAGCCCTGGGTATGGTGCCAGGCTTTGAGGTGGGGTTTTGCCACAGAGCCAGCTGACCTCAAACTTATTATTCCCCTGCCTTGGTTCTCTGGGTGCTGGAATTCTAGGTATGTGTCACTAATCAGGTCATGTACAGAGCTTTGCTAACCCTCACACCCTGGGCTGGGGAGATGGCTCAGCAGGTAAGGCCACTTGCCACGGAACTGATATTCTGAGTTTGACACCTGGAGTCTGCATGGTGGAAGGAGAGAACAGGCTCGTACAAGTTGTCCTCTTGATTTCTATGCATACACAGTACATGTGTGCACATAAACACACACACACAAGATAAATGTCAACAAAACCTTCACAGCATGACTAACCCCGAGAGAGCACCTTGCCCACAGCAGCTCCAGCAGGCTACCAACGGCATCCTTGGATTACAGACTAAGCCGAGGCTCTGGGAAACGGCACCATGGCTGGCACTGTGCAGTGAGAGGCCACTCTGGGATTTGAGCTCGGCTCTTCCTCTAGCCTGCTTACCTCTGCATGGGGACCACACTATACCTGTCCTGCTGTAGTGGCTGCAGAGCCTGTCATGTTCTCCAGGGTGGCCTTCTTTGGAAGTTAGCTACTAGGGTATGGCTGGAAATTAAGAGAGGCAGACTGCTTCTCTAGAAGAGGAAAGAATCGAAAGCTCCCAGAGGACCCTGGTCATCCCAGCCAGACATAGCCATTCCAAGTAAAATGAGAAATAGGTGCCAGTTGCAAGTGTTGCAAGTGACACAAAGGCCCCCAGAGAACCAACTCTAGACCTGGGGTGCAAGGCGACTTCTCCATCTGTCAGTGTCCTAGACGCAGCCCCTCATGGCTGATCTCAGGTCACAGGCTCTCTGGTCCCCCCAGCCATCTGTAATGCCCACATCCTTCCCCTGCTAGTAGGTGCCTTTCTTTATGATCACCTTGGAAGGGTCGAGCAGACATATGTTGCTAAAGGGGCGTTTGTTCTTGTTTATAAAATTTATGGCTTCACCTCAATTACACACTGTCAGATTGGGAAGGATCGGCCTCAAAGCCTCTTGCTGCCTGACTGCTTCAGACGTGCGTACATCTGTTAACTCCATGGGAGCTGTACAGGGAAATCAGGTCTGCTATAACTCAAGCTCGCTGTCCTGCCACGAGGTATGAGCTGCAGGCCTTGGGCAGACACAGCCAGGCATGCATGTGGGCAGGGAGGCGGCTAGCAGCTGCGATGGCCATGCCGTGTGGCCAGGTGCATGGACTGGCCAAGGCTTCTGTCAAGGTGCTTTAAGCTGGGGAGGATGCGAGAGAACTTTCGTTTCCGTGGCCTTTGGAGTTCAGCTGCAGTAGCCCAGCAGCTGGAGAGAGTTTTGAGCCTGTGGCTTTCCACCTGGCCGTATCAGTGGGAGAAAAGCATGCATCTCCAGTGTGTGGCAGGGAGTTGAAGGTGGGCATGAGTTTTAGAAGGAGATTTGGCAATATTCATGACAGTGCATGTCCCGGGCCTGCAAGTCTGCCCCCGCTAACATCTTAGAGGGAGATGTGTCTCAGTGGAGCCCAGAGGGTCTTGCTCAGCAATGTTGCTCATTGCAATGAAAACCTGGACACTCATGTGCAAGACAAGGCAGCTGGGTGACTCGGTGAGTGCACCATTCAACTAAGGGACCATAAGAAATGTCATGACCTCCGTAGTAAGTGGGTATGGGGACCTGTTCCAAAATGCTATGCAGTGAACAGTTTGAATCCTGTGAAATCAATATGCGTGTATATACCACAGGAAGGCTGTGTGTTTAACGGTGCTAGCCTCTATGTGGGAGTATCATGGGTTAACACCATTTCCTTTTTTTGTCTGGATTTTCTAACTGTTCTGCAGTGGATTTACGTTAGATTTAAAGAGGGACAAGGGAGGGGCTGGAGAGATGGCTCAGTGGTTAAGAGCATTGCCTGCTCTTCCAAAGGTCCTGAGTTCAATTCCCAGCAACCACATGGTGGCTCACAGCCATCTTCTGGCCTTCAGGCATACAGACAGAATATTGTATACATAATAAATAAATAAATGTTAAAAAAAAAGGAGGGACAAGGGAGAATGGGAAGAAGTGAAAGCCAGGCCTGAGCGTGAGGCTCAGGTGGTAGAATGCTGTCTAGCATGCACAGAGCCCTGGGTTTGGTCCCCAGCATGGGATAGGCAGATGGGTGTGGTGCTGTGAGCTAATCCCAGGACTTGGGAGATGGAGGTGGTAGTATCAGAAGTTCAAGGACAAGGCCATCTTGGCTACGTACCAAGTTTGAAGTTAGCATGGGCTACCTGAGACCCCGGCCAAAGAAAAATAAATAGAAAGACCAAAAGAAGGGGGGTGGGGAGATGGGACTGAAGAGGTGGCTCAGAGGTTAAGAGTACTGGCTGCTCTTCCAGAGGACTTGAGTTCAATTCCAGGTAACCACATGGTGATTCACAACCATCGGACAGCTGGAGTCACATTAGTCCCTGGAGGATGACCACCCCTAGATCCTCCCCACTACCCATGAGTGCCCTCGGATATTATCTTAGAGTTCTGCTGCTGTGGAGAGGCACCATGACCATGACAATTCTTAGAAAGAAAAGAGTTAATTGGGGCTGGCTTACAGTTTCAGAGGTTTAGTCCATTGTCATCATAGTGGGAACATGGCAGCGTGCAGGAAGACATGGTGCTGGAGAAACGGCGGAGAGTTCTACATCTGCATCCAGACCAAGAGAGATTAGCCGGGCAGTGGTGGCGCATGCCTTTAATCCCAGCACTCGGGAGGCAGAGGCAGGGGGATCTCTGTGAGTTTGAGACCAGCCTGGTCTACAAGAGCTAGTTCCAGGACAGGCTTCAAAACCACAGAGAAACCCTGTCTCAAAAAACCAAAAAAAGAGAGATTCTGGGCTTGGCATGGGCTTTTGAAACATCAAAGCCTACCTCCTCCAACGAGGCCATGCCTCTTCATCCTTTCAAACAGCGCCACTCTGTGGTGGCCAAGCATTCAAATCTATCAGCCTATGGGGGCCATTCTTACTTACCAAAGGTACCGGCCTAGGGAGAATATGCATGCAGCTGACTGGCTGGAGTCCAGCCTGGGAATGCAGACTCAGCTTGTACTCTGGGGCAACTGAGGATGAAAGTAGCAATCCCATCCCATCTGAGGTGCCTCACTTAGGAAAGCCTCCACCCATCTCAGCCAGAAGTTGGGGACTGTTATCTCTCTCCTTGACCTGCGACAGCATCTTTTATTGGCCCAGACCTCACCTCAAAAGTACACAAAAGAACTGTCATATTTATTATCCCACGGCTTTACATCTGTTGTAGGAGCTGTGGGCTGCATTCCTGCTGCCCTGCTCCCAGCCGCATGGCTAGCTTATGCCCTGAAATAACAACACACAAACTGTATTCATTTAAACACTGCCTGGCCCATTTCTATTAATGTGTGTAGCACCAAGGTGTGCTTACTGGGAAGATTCTAGCCTACGTCCATCCTGGGTCAGAGCTTCATTGCGTCTGCCCCAGAGAGCAGAGCTAAGGCGTATGAGCTCACTTCCTCTTCCTCCCAGCATTCTGTTCTGTTTACTCCACCCACCTAAAAGCTGGCCTATCAAATGGACCAAGGCAGTTTCTTTATTAGCCAATGACCTTCCTCTATCGTACATCCTGAATCCTGGACAAGGGGGCACACTGACAGGTGGAGAGATGGGGCTAGCATGCCATAGTCAGCAAGGGCAAACTGGGACCCAGTTGTCTTCTCTGTTCTGCTGTGAGCAGAGAAGGGCTGACCCCAGGAGGGGAAAGAGAAGATAATCCAGTAGATTACCAGTTATAAGGAAGGAGATTGAGCCAGGAGACTGGATTCTACAGAGGGAATTTGGTAATCTACTAGCAATGCCTGCCATGGCCTCCTAGAATAAGAGACACACTTTTGATACTTCTACATTCTTAGGGTGAAACCCTCACTGATCTCAAGGAGGAAAGGCTTCATAAGGAGTTGTGGTCTCCAGACTACCTAGGGGATCAGACTGCCCCTCCAAATCAGTCCGTCAAAGCGATGTTCAACAACTCACGAGAACTAACTAGCGGAGGAAACATTTCCAAGAACTTTGAGGTGACAAATCAGGGCCATAGATCTCTAAGAGCCAAATGCTTATAAATCTGACTAATTAATTAGTCAGCCCTGACGAGCTCCCCACCATAATTCAGCATCTGCAATTAGATTTCATATTAAAGCATGCAAATTTAAGATTAAAGCCAGTGAGAGATGGTGTGACAGGTCCACCCCCTCCAGCCTCTGCCATCCCGCACCACCAGCTCCTCCGGGGGCAAGTTCTAGAATCTTCCCTTCTGCCACTTTGTTTCCCAGGCCCCCATTGTGCTGTGCAGTGCTGTGCCCAGCTTCTCTCCTGGAAGATGGCTTCATTTAAGTGGCTCAAACATTTGCTTCAGGAACATTTGGGGACTTCTAGGTTGCAAAGTCCTGCAGCCGAAGGTCATGATGGAAACCTCTGTGGAGGCAGCGTTACCTGGCTGCTGGGGACCAGTATGCCGTGGAGAAGCAGGGGCTTTGGGTTCAAGCAAGGTGACTTGGGGGAGGGGCTCCACACTAATTCTATGATTATTTTAGATAGACTTTTTTTTTCAAGGAGGGAGGGGCCAATGGCCCAAGGCTGCACAGCTATGCTGCTCACAGTGCACAATGGTGTTTCAATCGATGAAGAGTCACGTTTGACAGTGGCAGAGCAAGTGACATCATAGCTTTGTGAGAACATTCTGTGATGTTCACATTCTAATAACATAGCCGGGGACAGGTTTCTAAGACGGTATCCCCACCAAAAGGTGACATGTGGCTACTTTATTGGATAGTCAGGTGGGCAACTGACAGCTGGCTGGGGAGGACACCCTCAAGTCTGGTGCTTCCCTTTGACTGGGAGCTGGGGGCCAGCTGCTGCCCCATAGCCTGTCACTTTCTATCAGTTTGCAAGAAGCCAGAACTCAGAGTCCTCACTATAGAAACTCTCAACACAGGTGTGGTTGTGTCAGCTTCCAGAAGCCTTTGCAAGGGGGTGGGGCCAGCAAAAAACTGCAGACAAGGGACAGGGCACCCCTTTAGCTTTGCCTAGAAGCTTCTCCCATTTTTCTGCCTTCTCAGTCCCAATGAGGGCTTTGAGGTGTGGCACAGCTGTGTTTGGACCTGGTATACTAGGGTGACAGTTTCTGAACCTCAGTTTTTCCAGCTGTTAAGGGGGCATCAGAACAGGGTGACCCAGAACACTGGTGACCAGGGTACACAATACCACATTGTAGATGGAAGTTTCTACACCTGGTTCCACAGCCATTCAGTCCCAAAGAATTACACAGCGGCTTATATTCATTATAAACTGTTTGGTCTATTAGCTCAGGCTTATTATTATTTAGCTCTTATGGCTTAAATTAACCCATAAGTTTTGTCAGTGTTTAGCTACGTGGCTTGGTATCTTTTCTCAGTAAGGCATTCTCATCTTGCTTCCTCTATGGCTGGTGACTGAGTCTCTGCCTTTCCTCTTCTCAGAATTCTCCTAGTCTGGTCACCCCTCCTATACTTCCTGTCAGTCAGTGTTTTATTAAACCAATACAAGTGACAAATCTTTACAGTGTACAAGAGCATTATCCCATAGCATCCCATTTTTTCTTTGGATTAGGTACAGCTCCTTGGAGTAGGGACAGTGCCCACATTGCTCATGGCTGCAGCAACACCCGCCCAGCCTGAGGCACAGGAGTTCTCTGGACCTATTTGTTAGGTGAGTGAATGCCCGTCAGGTTTCCCTGGCCAGCTCTGGCTGGAACACCTGCCAGCTGCTCAGTCCATCTGGCACCATCTGGGCCAGTGACAAACCATCCAGTAGACCGTATACAAAAGCCCCCACAGCACATACAGGGCTATTCCCTCCCCCTGGACAGTGTCCTGTGTGGGACAGGAGCAGATTTTGGGGTTCATGGGAGCCCTGATGAGCAAAGGATCCTGGATGCAGATGCCTGGCCAGTGGCTAGGGATGGCAGCTATCTAGTGAGCAAAGCAGCATGACCTTTGCCCTTGGCTGAGCTCTGCCCCCTCCCTCCTCAGGAACCCTCTCCTGAGTCTGGCTTTGCCCCCACTGGCTTCAAAATTCCAGTCTGGAAGATAGTCCGAGCCCTAGCCCCTGCCCTCCACACAGCAGGGCAGTGAAGTCACTGCCCAGGGCTGAGTCTCTGTTGGGTATTTTTGAATTGTGATCTCACAGAAGTCACTTCATCTTCCCAGACTTTGGCATAGTGAGGCAAGCTCATTCCTGAGAACCCCTGGGTAGATTTACAGCAATACTCTTTGCCGAGGCTCAACTATTTGACACGTGCAGGCCACACTCGTCCTTGGGCAGATAGTGCGTCATCCTCCCTCCCCCCATACCTCATCTTCACATTGGGCCTTGCCACAGTGGCTCCCCTTCCACCTCCATGGTGAAAACTCTGCCTTGGGTAGACATACGAACACTTCCTTTCTGAGCCTCTTCATTGAACCCATGCATGATCTGCCCCATGAATGCAGAGATCATCAGGGGATATATTGAGTGTTGAGATTAAAGGTGCCATCACACACCTGGATTTTTTTTTTTAAGACAGGGTCTTGCTCTATCTCTGGCTATCCTTGACTTGTAGCAATCCTTCTGCCTCAGTTTCCAAGTGCTGGGGCTACCGATGTGAACCACCGTGCAACTGGCAAAGGCAAAGATTTTGAGGAGTCTGACTCATTGTTCCATTTTCTCAGATGAGAGCGAGGCTTGAGCCAGTGGCCAGAGGATGCTGATCAACCTTGCCTACTTGATAACTAACTCCAGCTGTCTGTCTGCAAGGTGTCCCGTGGGTATTACACAGGCACGAATGTGGAATGAAGCCAAGGATTAGACATTGCCCAGGGTCAGCTGGATGACCTGAGTATGTCTAAGGCCAAGTTCAGACATATTCTCCCTGCTTGAGCCCCAGCCTTGTCCTTGCTTCAAACCACGTGGTGTTCTGATATCCCCTCCCTAGCATCCCCTACTCCCTGTCTAAGAAAAGAATGAAGGAAAGGCAGCCACAGTGCCCAAGCCAGAGGCATTGTCTGGTGAGTGTGCTGGAGGTATGGGGTGCAGCAAGGGCTCTGGCTCAGGGAAGGTGGCACTGTTTGGCCCAGCAGCCATCTCTGGGATGTCTGCTGACAGTGATTTCTCCTACCCAGGATTTTAAAGAACAAAGAAACTCTAGAGAAAACATCAACTCTCTCCAGCCACCAATAATCACCGGCTGTCCACAGGTGATCAGGGCCCTCAGCTCTTTCTCTGCTGCCTGGGAGGGGAAACTTCAGCTCCAAGAAGCAAGGGAACTTGGCCTGAGCTCCCAGTTGGTGGGTGGCAGAGTTGGGACATGAGCCCTGTGGCATGGATGGATGGCTAAGCCCTCAGTCCAGGCCCCCGATCTACTCCATCTGTTACACATATGCTTGTCACCAGCATTGACTGTCAAGACAAAAATGAGGAAATTATTTCATTAGGAACCATGTGCCAAGGGCTGGGGACTGCTGGCCTGTTCTAGGTCCTGATGCAGCCTCTCCAACATTGGTCTAACACTGGTGTGGGAGCAAAGCCCAGCTCCTGGAGACGCACAGGCGTGCAAACACCTCGGGTCAGTCCTGTGCTAGCTGAAGCATCTTTTGCTGAGGCACTGTCCCACATAGATGAGTCCCCAGCCTGTGTAAACTGTATGAAATGGCAGGTCCATTCTGTGAGGGACAGAAGCCACTCTGGAAGCTTGGTCAGAGAGCCTCATCAGGCCTGCGGTAGTCCTGGCTTCTTGGGTTTGTTTGGTTCTTGTGGCTCGCGTGCACTTCTGCTGTTTATCCCAGGCTGGCTCTCAGGTTCTGGGATTATAGATGTATGCCACTCTGCCCGACTTAGCCCTGACTCCCCAAAGTGACAGGTGAGGAAAACAGGAGACTGCCAGCTAGAGCCTGAGCCAGGTCCAGGACAGCTCATGCTCTTGCCACACTGCTTCTCAGCACATAGCACCAAAGTCCCCTTAAAAGAAACGGGTGTGAACTGGGCTCCCGGGACTCAGGGTCAGGAGTCTGACCCTGCAGCCCATGTGACGAACCACTTTCCAGTCTTGCTGTCGGTCTGAGCAAGTCCACTGAGGTGTGATTCGAACCTGTGGCCCTAGCATTCAAGCAGCGGAGATATGGTACCCACATAAACTAGGGTGCACTGGATCCAGACCCTGGCCAAACTTAGGGGAGTTTGGTGCCTGCCCAACCTCCACCTGTAGCAGTACAGCAGAAGGACAAAAGCTGACAGCTTTGCCACTGCCAGCAACAGTGGATACCAGGGTGTCGCAGACTTCACACAGGCCCTGCCAGCCTAGCCAACAATTCTGCTTGCTTCCCTTACTCAAGCTAGCCTTTTACACCAGCTTCAGTTCTAAAACCTGTACCAGAGCCAGGCTTTAGTTTCAGCTGGGTGTATACACATAGCAGGCAGATGGTGTGTCTTTGGGGCTTTGCAACATTTTTATGTTAGTGGGGACCTGGGGTGTTAGAGATATCCCAAGCAAGAGACATATCTGGTCTTTCCCCATTAAGCAAGCTGGATTTTGTAGGTACAATGTAAGTCATAAACTTCAAAGCCATGTATGCAATCCTGGTGCTACCACCTGTAGGAAGGAGACAGAAGGAGACCGGCTCTAGAGATGTGTCTCTGAAATGCCACTTCTGAAAAAAAACCTGGGCACGTGTGACAACTGCCCAGCTCTTCTGACTCACTGCTGAAGCCAGGATGTCTGTCAAAACACCCTATATCTTTCTGGTACTGTGGGTGCCTGATGTGACCTGAGTCATCCAGACATAGGCCTGAGTACAAATCAGGGCAGAGCCACCATATGCTCAAGTACAAATTTAATAAAGCCCTGACAAGTCTTAGTCCATAAGTTACCTACAATAACAAAAACCCCACTCCTTTTTTGGAGCCACCAAGAGTCGATGGGGTGCCAGTGAACACCGGCTATGACACAGACTTGGTGCTTGGCTAGTGTGATGTCATAACTGCTAGAAAACAGGCTCGAAGTGAACTACAGACAACTCTAGGTCAAAACCAAACAGGTCAAGTCGATACTGGTGTTCTTAACCACTCTCTCCCCATGTCCCGCTGGAATTCTCAGGCTCCATGTTATTCATGTAGCTGTGCACGGAGCACACGAGTCTGTGGGCACGCTGAGCACACACACGGCTGCCAGACGTCTTCCAGGGACCTTGCCATCCTTCCATCCAAGTGATCTCCAGAAGCCTGGGGCCTTTCCCAGCTTCCAGCCACAGTTTCTTGCTGAAGTGGGAATAGAGCGTGCCCACTTTCCCACAGTGTGCAGGTTCCTGATGGAAGGTGTCTCCTTTCTTTGAGCGCTATAGCCCTAAGCTGGTTCCACAGAGTGGAGGAGGGATGCAAGAATTTGATGAGACAAGAGGCACATGGCTGTCACCAGATCACTGAGCCCAGAGCCTCTGCCTCGGCATCCTGAACCTGGAGAAAGTTCTTAGGATAAAGAGAAAAAGAGGGCCAGGAGCACAATGGGTGGGAAAACAGCATGAAGTCCAAACCTAAAAAGGAGCAGAGCCAACAGAGGTGGTGCAGAGGTGTGGGGGATATACCCGCAGCCTCCTGGGCCAGTCAGTGCAAAAGGGTCCCTTGCCGAGGGATGGGCTTTGCAGTTCCCGGAGCAAAGCATTGCCCAGATGCTGGGCATTGCAAGCTCTTGTGTTCTCCATAAGGTAACAAGGCGGGCAGATATGCAGATCCAGTAAGTTCTGGGCACCCCAGAAATTGGGCAGCTCTCCAGGGGTGACAAGGTTCTCTCCCAAGCTAGGACACCATGCACAGGCCAGGTACTGACAGCAAGGGTTCCCTGACAGCGTGGCCTGCTGAGGACTTGGGAGGGAGGGCTGTGGTGTGGAACACCTGTTCCCTGTAAGAGAGACCTGACTGAGCTCAGCAGCCTCCCTGGCAGGAGCTGGGTTTGATTGCCTGGGAAGAGGCTACTGTGGGCAGGGTAGAGGCAGGGACTCTGCTGTGCATAGAGGCTTGGCAAGGCCTTACCTGAGTTTTCAGAATGGAAGGAGGAGCTCGCAGGCACAGGCTTTGTGTACTCAGAGGGCAAAGGAAGAGAGCCTCACAGAACTACCAGGAGCTTCTCTGTGATCGCTAGGCCCAGGTTTTAGGCCCCAGAAGGCAGAAAGAGGGCACGTGGGAGGAGCAGGAGCTTATTTTTCACAGCATCCCCAGCACACTGAGTGCGCTGTGCAGCATCCCCAAGCTTGGGCATCTCATGGCTATTGAGGGGTCTGAGGACTCAAGTAAGCTGGCCACACTCCTGGGAGCAGCCGCTCCAGGGGCTGAAGGGCTCTGTAGTCTGGGCGCTCTCGAGGGCAGGTGGGTGAGACGGGCTGGGCTAGGAGAGCTCGAAGCCTGTGTTCATGCTGATGGCGTAGCGCAGTTTCTCTCGGAGGACGCTTTTCTTGCTGTAGTTGGGCAGCTTGAGCAGGTTGAAGCAAGTGGAAGAGGTGGGCAGGCGTCCACCTGGCTCCCGCTTGCGGATGGTGAAAAAGCCCCTGAGGACACTGCCCAGGGTATCCCCAGTGTCCTGCAAGCACACACCACAGCTGTGGCTCAGAAGGTGTCAATGTAGGTGCACACAAGTGAAGCCCAGCTGGGGACAGTGGCCTGAGAGGCTGAGGGGGACACTCGGTGCTCTGAGCACTCACATGGGAGTCCTGTGCTAGGAAAACTCAGACAAGGGGCCTCCTGGCTAATGGACACTTACCAGTTACCTAAGGCGCTTAACACCCCTTCTCTGACTGCAAGTACCATGGCCCATGGCTGACTAGCACTTGGCTCAATTCTTCCTCAAGTGTGGAGGTGGAGGGCCACCTAGTGTTTGACTGAGGGAGTGCAGTCAGAAAAGAAGTGGTGAGGCAGGGACACAGAGACCAGCAGGCCGGCACAGGGCAGGCTCGTAACACACTGGGCACAAGAATCCTAGGAAATTCTCCTTTAACCTGCAGACCACAGGCAGCTTTCCAGGTGTTCATGGCCAGCAGGGAAGGATCTGGGAAGCAGACCTGGATTTGCCCTTATCCTGAGCGGCACCCTCGCTGACCCTGCCTCTCAGACCTTGAACCTTGACAGATCAGCAGCCATGAAAAGAGCATCCTAATTACACACTCACTCCCCTGCCTTCCTCAAGGAGGGAACTCACAGGTAAGAGTGTCGAGAGCCCACACTGACCCGGGTCTGCTGTGCCCGTTGTGGGCGGCTTTCATGCCCTGAGAACCATGTAGGCAGGGTGTGGGGTATAGGATGGGCACACAGAGAACTGGGCAGAAGGGAAAGAAGGAAAGGACGTGGCTTTAGTTACCTGGTCATCTGACACTTCCACACAGCGGATGGAGAACGGAGGCTTGAGGTAGGCGAATCCTAGGAGTGGGGGCCGGGAGCAGCTGGTCACAAACTGCAATACAAAGTGGGGTCAGTGGGACAGTAGGGGTTTTGCTCCTGCAGCCATGTTGGGCTCTTCTCCCTCCATGTGCTGTTCACTGATCTTTCATCAGAACTAGGGCTGACAGGGAGTGCTTTCCCAACACATGCCCAGAACACACCACGTGTCTCAAGGGTGCCACTCTCTAGAAAAATGTGGCCCACTGTACAAGACTGATGGCTTGTAGAGCAGCTGGGGGTGAAATTCCAGGAGACAGATCTCCTTTTTACACTACTGTCTGACACAGGCGCTCCTCCAGCTACGCTGGCTTCCTACTGAAACTGCAGCTGAAGATGCCTTTCAGCTCCTGTTGTGCAGGACCACAGAGTTCAGAGCGGGTCTCCCTGAGCTGTCACCTAGTAAGCAGCAGCAGGAACAGATTAGCGGCATCTGTCCTCAGGGAGGACAGCACTGGCGACATCCGAGGGGGTTTGGGTGAGCAGACACTAGAGGCACTCATGAGCCGAGGCCTGGAGTCATTGAGTCCAGGCAGCTTGAACCCATGACTCATGCACTGGCACTGCTTGCTGCCAAGCCAGGTTTCAAGCCAGTCAGGCTGTGGGGACCAAGGTGTGGGACACTGGATGTGGAGCCTGTAAGCAGCAGCCACGCTTCTCAGCAGCCAAATGCACTCCTGGCAGTCTGCAAACACAGCCCCTGCCTTTCGTTTCAGATGCTCTTGCTCCAGACACGGGTATCTGACCACACCAGAAACTCACAGGTCAGCCTCAAAGGGAAGACCCAGAAAATCCCTGCTTTAACTCGGCAGTAACCAAACACATGTTGTTTTTTGTTTTCCTAAGAGACAGAATTCTAAGCCTGGCTCCAAAATTTGGTAGCTAATGTAGGGTGGGTCATAAGATGACCACTTAAATGATGTTATAATGGCTAGATGGCTTTATGTATCATGTTTCAAAAGGTTTTTAATAAGTCACTATATTCCTGGGACTGGACAGACGGTTCAGTGGTTATAGGAGCACTGGCTGCTCTTCCTGAGGACCCGAGTTTGATTCCCAGACCCATGTCAGGAAGCTCACAACTTCCTGTAACTTAATGGGCCACCGAGGGCACTAACATACACATAGCATATACTTACACAGACATATACACACCAGTAAAAATAAAATAAATATTTTAAAAAGTTACTATGTTGCTGCTCTAACATGTTTAACTTTGCAAACTGGGGCTGACGAGAGGGAGGGGGGAACATTAGCTCTCAATACATTTAAAAGAACACGGTCATATCCTCTCATGAAAGAATTTACACACTTTCAGCTGGCACTGGAGCCTGTGCAGTCAGAGAAGGCAGGTGTGTAACAAATGCAGTTCTAGTGACAGGTGACTTAAGGCTCAGACTCATTTGTTACACGGGCAGGTGACCAAGTGTGAGCCATTTGCACTGCTCTCTAGGAAGCAGGGCATGCAACCTCACAAGCAGCAGCCTGCTTTGCCCAGGTGGTGCACTGCTGGGAAAACCAACTGATGCTTCCAGAACCACTTGTTGCAACAAATGCCCCTGCACCCCTGGAGACCCGTGAGAGTGGAGCCCGTGAATACACTGGTTGGACTGGAATAGGTGAAGGCTTCCTTAGCAGAAGGGAACTGAATTCAGATTGGCCAGCAAGGAAGAAGACCAGCTGTTGGTCTTCACAAAAGTGGTCACACAGAACAAGAGTATAAGCTGGGCGTGATGGCCGCATTTGTAACACCAGCTCTCAGAGGTGGACAGAGGAGGATCAGGACTTTAAGGTCATCCTTGGCTACAGGTTACGTGGCAAATCTGAGAGCATGTTGGGACACATGAGACCCTGCCTGGAGAGAGAGAGAGAGAGAGAGAGAGAGAGAGAGAGGGAGAGAGAGAGAGAGAGATAGAGAAAGCGCATGAGCCAGCCAGGAGGCCTTAGGGAAGAGATTCCAAGGCGCTAAAATGTACTCCTGGACTATGTCTTTTCAGAGAGAGCAGGCAACACAATGATGTTGCATTTTAATGACGATCTACCCACACATAACAGAGACAGGCATGTGTGTGCCTCAGTGTCCTACGAATGCCTACACTCTGTGGAGGTCATTCATCAAAACCAGTGACACCCAGGAACATCACTGACACTAGGGCAGGAAACAGTTAACAAAGATGCTATATTTGAGAAAGTAAAAATAAGCCAAACATAAAGGCCACACCTGGAATTCCAGTACTCAAGATGCTGAGGCAGGAGGACTACCCAAAGTCTGAAGTAGGCTAGGCTATGAAGTCCTGCCTGGGTCACACAGAGAGAACCTGACTCAACACCTGTACTCCCTCCAAGCATCCATAGTGTCATCAGCCTAGACAACTGTGTTTCCTCGGGATGCTGTTGGCTGTGCAAGTGGGTGTGATACTACTGGGGGTAGTGCTCTACAATGGAGTAATATTTAGGATAGTCTGTCCTCCCTCTTTCCTTCTTTTGAGACAGGGTTTCTCTGTGTAGCCCGGGTTGTCCTGGAACTTACTACGTAGACCATGTTGGCCTCAAACTCAGAGCTCTGCCTGTCTCTGCCTCCCAAGTGCTGGGATTAAAGGTGTGTGCCACTGTTTTCTTAAAGTAATGAGGTAGTACTGAAGATGGCAAGGGTAGAGCACAGTGGTACACGGGGCCCTGCCCCACGTGAGGAGCAGGCTCTGTCTCTCCAGCCCCTCTCTGGTTCCTCAGCTTTTGACACAGGAGCGAGGCTACGCTGGCACTGTGTGGCCCTCTGATAACCCTACTGTGTTCAGTGTGAATTACAGAGTGGCCCGAGGACTGCGCATGCTCAGGAACGCACAGAGGTTGTGAACGAGATACCTTCAGGAACATGGCTCTTTCATCAGGCGTGAAGTCGGAAGCCAGAATATCCCAGAGCCAGATGATGACTCTGTGACTGCCATGAAAACCTCCGTAGTACACAGTGTGCTTCCTGAAAGCAATCCAAGGGAGGGGGAGGGGCTTAGCGTGTGCTAACACTCACGGGTACAGGCAGTACAAGTTCACATGGCACGGCCTCATCCTCGGGATGCTAACTGGGCAGGGGCTCCCAGAATAACTGCATTAGAAGCCTAGCGAGGGGAACAGCTGTCCTCCTGGCTGAGCACGTCACCCTTCCCTTCTCACTGCCCCTTACTTTAAATCTTCCAGATCTATCTCCGCGTTGTCCCCAGAGATGAGACGTTGAAGCTCAGGGGTAGAGAACATTCGGATCCACTCGGGCTTAATAATGGAACGGAAGCCACTAATGAGAGCAGCTGTCTGGTTTTTGATCTGCGTGTGCATCCGAAAATGTGCCATCAGATGGATGTAGCTAATTCTGTTAACAAGAAAGAGGAACAATGGAACTAATAGTCCAGGACAGGCTGCTGCCAAATGGGCTAAGAGATAAGCCTAACACTTTTGAACCATTTTCCAAAGCAACAACAACAACAACAACAAAAAAAAAACCACACTCCAGCATCTACCAGAACAACGACGGTGATACCCATGATGATGACTCCCAAGTCACACACTGTGCGTCACCATGACAGCATCAAGTGTCCAAGGCACGACCTTGTTCACTTGTCCTCACAGCCTCCAATGTGAAGCCCTGTGATGACCCCCCATGTTCTCAGGAGCTGGAGTCACCTGCACAGGTGAGTCCCACTTGATCACTCTCAAGGACACAGCTTAGAGCTCCAACAACTTCACAGTCAAAGTTCACTAGAGCCTAGGGTGCTAGGTGGGCCCATATTCTCCAAAAATGCAGCTGGATTATTCCAACGGGGTAAACAGGAACTGCTGGGAGCCTGGGTCAAGGACAGAACCAGGTATCCTTGCCATATTCTGAGGTTTCACCATAGGCCAGAGTTATGACATGAGTTTCTATTAAGGCTTCATGGCAGGATAAGAAAGACTCTTGTTCGAGCAAATCCTGCATAGTCTCACATCCCTGGTCCTTTAGCCTGCATATATTACCTCCCCTGACCCTTCAGTGTCCATGAACTCACCTCCCTGGTCCTTCAGTCTGTGTAGATCGATCTCCCCTGGCCTTTCAGCCTGTGTGAACACACGTTTTCTAACACCCCCCCCCCTCTACCCCGCACACATGCTCGTATACCATCACCCTTTTCCACAGCTCCCATAAAAGAGGTGGAGTCCCTGGGAGGTGAGCACGATCTATAGGACATGCACCATATCTGCTGTCAAAAGTTTTATGACCCCTTTCAGCTAGATGTCTCAGAAACTGTTCTACACATTATTCCATACACTGCCCGTGAGGACAGTCACAGGTCACACACTGCCCGTGGGGACAGTCACAGGTCACACACTGCCCATGGGGACAGTCACACGTCACACACTGCCCGTGAAGAACAGTCATAGGTCACACACTGCCCGTGAAGAACAGTCACAGGCCACACACTGCCTGTGGGGACAGTCACAGGTCACACACTGCCGTGAAGAACAGTCACAGGTCACACACTGCCCGTGGGGACAGTCACACGTCACACACTGCCCATGAAGAACAGTCACACGTCACACACTGCCCGTGGGGACAGTCACAGGTCACA
>NC_022010.1:4177396-4205379 GCF_000317375.1 Microtus ochrogaster | reverse complement strand
TGCCCGTGGGGACAGTCACAGGTCACACACTGCCGTGAAGAACAGTCACAGGTCACACACTGCCCGTGGGGACAGTCACAGGTCACACACTGCCCGTGAAGAACAGTCACACGTCACACACATGTAGGACCAGGATTTAGCACTGCATCAAGACCCAAACCCCAGCCATCTCTTCTCTGCGGGCCGTGCTTTGTTCTAAGTTTTCAGACCAATGCCATGTGGCTACAGGGCAGTACTGACGTGTCGGGACTCTGCTGAGCACTGTCTGTTCGTCTGATTGCTAACATTAAAACACAAAGCTCCCGAAGCACACTGGCTACCAGACAGGCTGACCAGAGGAACAGGGTGCAGGAGCGCTGCACTGGGACCAGACGACTCACTTGTCCTTGTCCAGATGAACGCTCAAACAGTTCAAATCGCCAGGTGGTGGTGGCGCATGCCTTTAATCCCAGCACTTGGGAGGCAGAGGCAGGTGGATCTCTGTGAGTTCGAGACCAGTCTGGTCTACAAGAGCTAGTTCCAGGACAGGCTCCAAAACTACAAAGAAACCCTGTCTCAAAAAAACAAAACAAAAAAAAAAACCAAAAAACAAAAATTAGTTCAAATCCCAAGTAGGGGTGGCAGAAAACTGACAAGAGGCCCAACGCCCCCTTCTGCCAAGTTCTGTGATTATCTGTGACAGAGCTGCTGCGCCTTGGCAGCACCCCCACCATAAGTACACATCTGCCACATCTGCATTTACACTGTCTTCCTGAGAACACACAGTCATCCTCCAGTGTCCCTGCTCGCCTGCCCTCATGTCTCAGTGGGGCTGTCACTACACTCCTAAGAACAGTGGCCAGTGCCTCTGACCTTCCAAGTGGTTCTGCAAACAGTAAAACCATCCACTCTAATTTTGCAAATTGAACTTAATACAATTCCAGCCTATGAACTATAACCAGGAAATCCCATTATGGTATTTATGGTCTCTTTCCACCTCAATCTCTCTTAATAAATTCTCAGCCTAATTCCAGAGAACCAGAATGAAGTGAGTCTTCTCAAGTGCTGACCTTAAGTGCCAGCTTCTATACTCACTTATTTTCATTGGTAACAGGAATAGTCTTCCCTCCAGGAACCAGCTCATGGCAGACAAGCTGGGGGAGAAGACGGGAGTGATTACTACAGAGTTCTAACAGAGAAGCCGACCACAAAAATGACAGAATTAGGATGCTATGTGTTTGAGAATGATCTTTTTTTTTTTTTTTTTTAATAAAACCTCAGGGCCAAAACATCAATAAGCAGGAAAGGTTTCTCATCTAATCCTTGTCCAAACATGTGCACTAAGGCTGCTGGATGCCACAGAGGGAAATGCTGGTGCTGAGGGCAGCAGTGGAAGTCAACATTTGCCGGGAACTAAGAACCTGGAACATGGCTACCTAAAAATTCCATCAGAGCATGAACTTATTGGGGGACAAGATTATATTGCAAGAGACACAGTATCATCTCTGCAACACACACGTGCACATACACTCATGTACGCGTGCATACACAGGTGCGTATGCCTGTGGGAAAGTCTGAAAGACACAGGGCACACATTACAACAATGCACTCCAGGCCAGGCGCTGCAGGTGCTTTAGCCATTGGATAACCTTTGAGGGGATGCAGGCTGAGTTTGAGCAGCCAGCTCTGCACCAACATGCTCAGGGTTTCTCCAGAGCAGACCTCAGGCTACATGGACAGAGAGCCTCCTGCAGGGACCTACGAGGAGGGGGCAGAGGACATGGAGAGTCATGCCTGCCTGACTCCAGGGCCTTTTCTCCTCTGCTCCTGATGACACTGTAACAAGGATGTGACATCCCTAGAGGAACTTCTCCTCAGGTGCTGTCCCTCCACATCAAGTCAGAAACCGCCATTTATATGGCCAGTCCTCAGCAAGGATTTCCAAACTGAGGCTCACAGCTTGTCACACATTAGAACAGGAAGGCTGGGTGGAGGTAGACACTGCCTCAACTCCCAAGATGTGACACAGGCAAAGCACAGGCTCTGTAGGAGCTGGCTGAGGTCGGCATGCAAAAGGCCAGGCTGGCAGAGAAGAAACAGGAAAGCCTCCCTCCTGGCCAGGGGACAGACAGATCCTAAGGGGCTGACTGCTGAGGGAAAGCACATAAACTGGCAGGTCTAAAGGCTGGAAGAAGTCTGCCAGATCAGCCCACATACCTGACCCATGACATCTTCATCGTAAGACAGTGTCAGCCCGAGGTCAGCGATGTCCCCATCATAGCGCTGAGGAACAGAGAGAAAGCACTGGAGCTTATATGGGTAGAGGTGGAGGTCTTCCCTCCTTGAGAGGCCACGGAGAGCTACGGGCCCCACCTTCCGGCAGAGATCCCTTGTCATGTGGATGGAGGAGGCTGTGAGCCTCAGCTGGGAGAGGGACCAGAGGGGAGGGGTGGGCACGCTCCAGGTCTCAGTGACTGGAAAGGTGGACCCTAGCTGGTGTTGTTGGCTGTGGTTTCACACTGGTGCTCAGCACTGACCTTGATGGAGGTGAGGTTTTTATAGAATTCTGAGTCCAGCGACGGGAGCTCGTCCACAGAACTGTAGAAGATGCTGTGGTGGTGCCCGAGCATCTGGCTCAGGAAGAAAGAGGCAAAGGGCACGTCCACCACGATCCCCTAGAAAAACCAGGAGAGCAGAACTCAGCTATCGGCCAGGCAGCTTGGGCTGTAGGCACAGCCTGAGGCCACCAGTGGTACCTACATATCAGTCTGGAGCTGTACCTCCCGCCATCTAAGAAACGACCTAGGGATCTGGAGAGCAACGGTCTTGGGCACAGACCCTGGATCCATGTAGCGCAGGGATGAGGCCTCAGCTCAGCAGCTCATATAACCTGAGTGTCCATGGATGGATACCAGGAGTTGTGAGGGACTCCCCTGATGCCCAAGGAAGCCCCAACTACCTTGACCCGTGAGCTGAAGGAGCAGAAGCCACAACAGACCTGAGATGTGGACCTAGTGCCAGGTATGGCCCTCACCAGGGATGACAACTCAATCACTCAGCTTTTCCTATGCCCACTTTACCAAAGAAGTAACAGGCTCATAGGAGGAAGGTGCTCACTGCATTGCTGGCCACACCCATCTTTCTGCTCTCATCTGCTGACTCCCATGAACCTCCGTTTTGTTCTGAAGTTGCCACTCAGATGCCAGATTCCAGCACTGGGCTGGGGTGTCAGCGGCAGAAACTGCTGAGCAAGCATGTGGAGCTCTGGCTCCACCCACAAAACAGACGACTTGCATGCCCTCTCTCACGTGTCACTGCGTGGCTTTCCAGACAGGGTCTCTCTGTGCAGCCCTGGCTGTCCTGGAACTCGCTCTATAGACCAAGCTGGCCTTGAACACACAGAGATTCCAGCCTCTGCCTCCCGAGTGCTGGGATTACAGGGTGCGCCACCATGCCCAGTTCCCGGGCATCACTTCAATTTGTCGCATGCCCCTCTGAGGGCCTACCTCATACACAGCCTTTCCCAGCATCTTCCCCACAAACTCGAAGAGCTGCAGGTAATTCTCGTGGATGTAGGATGTGGGTGAGGGGTACAGCCTCTCATCTCCACTGGTTGTCTGTCAGGAGAAAGGACAGGAGAGGTGGGAGTTAAGGGGCCACCTTACTCCACATGGGTTCTCTGTGTCTGACTGCTGCCAGCCCCATGGGTGTCCCCTTGCCCACCTTGAACAGATTGAGTGCTGGATCAAATACCCTCTTGATGATCTCCTCCAAAAACTCCTTAAAGACTCCATCCTGGTCAATGCCGGCTTCATCCACCCCAAGGTCATTGACAAACTTCACTCGGATCACACCCTTCATGGCATGCTGGGAAAGCTGCCGGAGCTGCTCATAGCCATCCTTCCAAGACAGAATTTCAACTGTGAGGAGCACCGCGTCCGCAAACCCAGGAGTCTAATCATGCAAGTCAGGACACGGGCCCACAGGAGGACTCATTTGATGGATATGGCTTCTCACTCCTTGGTACGAGGAGACTGCCCCCAGGAGGACAGAGAGTCAGATGGGGTAAATTACAAAGAGTTGTGCTAGCACTGGCCACCAAAGGTGGAGGAATCTGGAACAAGATGGAGCTCTCGCCCTTCTTTAATGGTCAGAGTATCTTTTAGCTCATGTAAGAGTCAGGCTTAAAAGACGAAAACCCAGGTCCTGGTGCTGAAGGCAACTGTGGGGAGGGGGCTGGATAAGTCAGAGCAATTGGGCTGGCTTTTTGTACCAGAAAGTTCAGTTCCTGCCCTGCTTTTCCTTAAGGGACTGTGATCCAGGATATGTCAGCCAAATAAAGCCTTTCCTCCTCAAGTTGCTTTTGGTCATGGTTTGGTCACAGCAACAGCGACCTAACTAAGGCAGACGCCTCTGGGTTCTCATCTGCAGAGGTTTCCCTTGCACCTGACTGTCACTAAGAGTGTCCTAGTGTCTGGGTGCTGAGGTTCTTATCCTGGAGCAGTACAGCCACATTCAGCTGACATGATAGACCACATCTATGGCAACTACCCATCCATTCATGGACTGTCCTGGCTGCCTTTGACACAAAGCCAAAGAACACCCTGGTGGCACATGAGCCCTATTTTGGAGTACCCTTGCTACCTTCCTGTCATGCTTAGTGATGCACAAGTCCCTCCTCTGGCATCTCTGTGTCTTGTCAGAGGCACTCTTAGGTTGGCGAGCCAAGGAAGAATGACCTTCATTATCCCCAGGCCACCTGTGGAAACAGGAAGCCAGCTGCGGGCAAGCACACATGACAGGTAAGCACAAGCAAGCACTCAGGAGGCTGAGGTAGAATCACTGTGGTCCAAGACCAGACTGAGTTACTGAGACCCCACTGGAAAGCAAACAAAACCACCCATCCCGAGAACAGCTAAAATGAAACAGGAGACCGAGTTGTTCCACAGCTGTGGCGGACTAAAAGCACCATGAACCAGCACCTGGGCATGACCGACCCAGAGGACAGGTGGAGGCTCTAGCATGCTCCTGGGATCTGAGAACTTCTCTGGTTGGTTCTAAGTCCTGGCAGCAGGCATGTGGCATTGTGGGGATTTAATGCAACGGCACATACGATGTTCTTAGCCTGCATGTGGCGGGGCTCAAGAACAACCTGCTAGACGCAGACTCATTCCTGCTTGATCCTAGCCACACCAGCCTCCTCAGACATACCCCTGCCCTGTGGGTGCACACCCCTGCCCTGTGGGCCCTGCTGTAGTTATGTGAGGTTCATACACGTGCTCCCCAGGACAGAGTCAGCATCCTCTCAGGCTTCCCAACACACTGAAGTGGAGGATGGTGAGCAGGTCTGGCTACCAGAGCATGCTCGATTCATGTGGTCTCAGATCTGCCTGACAGGACAAGGGATGAGGGGCAAGGGCGTGTCTGAGCTTCCCCCAGTCCTGAATAACTCAACTAAAAGACCCCCCCACCCAGCTTGTTAAACAACTTAGCACCGGTAACACCATTTTGCAAGGCTTGTACTGAATATTCAGGGTTTTAACAAAGTGCAGTTTAGAAGCTGCCAAAACGAGATAGAGACACCTGTGGCTGGGCCGGGGGAGGAACGGTGAATGCCGAGAAAGACACCCCGTCTGCCCTAGACAAGAGCCAAGGCAGCCCATATCTGAATTCTCGGGAACCAGGGACCTTGTCCCGACTTGAACTCGGCCATATTCAAACTGACCAATGAAAACCCTGTAACTATGCATCTCGCTTCTGTAACCGCGCTTCTGCTCCCTTTACCCTATAAAAACCCACTACCCCAGCCTGACAGCGCGCCAGTCCTCCGAGAGACTTGGACGCCCCAGGTACCTGTGTATCTGAATAAACCTCTTGCTGTTTGCATCCGCACAAATGGTCTCGCTGTTCCTTGGGAAGGGTCTCCCCAGACTGAAAGACACTCTCTGAGGGTCTTTCACAACAAAAGACCAATTAACCTGAAGGAGTATTTGTGCAGGATGATGAAACCCACTACAAGTGTGGCCTCACATCCAAGCTAGGGAGGTGTCAGACATCAGCTCTTGATGTGCCGTGTCGACAGCAAGCCCAGCCTCGTGAGAACTGGGATCCTGGAATAAAGGACCTCTCACATTATAATTCAGGTTCACAACACAGTATGCTTTCGTGGAACACAAAGAGGAACACGGGCTTTGCCTAAGTTAGAGACTGTCTCCTGTGACACCCCCGAGGGGTGATTTGTTCCTGCAGAGTTGGTGCTAGGTGACCATCCCGTCAGCAGTGGTACTTGAGGGAGGAGCCAAGGAGCCCCACTCCCAACACACAGCACAGTCCACATCTCCCAGTTTTTCCAGAAGGTGGGTTCTGGTCAACCTGATGGGGGAGGATTGAGATTCCAGAGACAGAGCTGCTATACCCAGTTCTGATGAGGAAAGTGCTCGACACTTCTAACACAGGAGTCAAAGCAGAGGCTACTGGTGGCCACAGCGTGGCCCTCAAGGCACCTGACAAAACTTAATTAGTTCACAATGTAACAGATCTGAAGCTTTATATTAAGGCCCTGAATTTAGGGATCTTCTCTTAAAAATCCTAAGCCCTCTGGAACTCAATGTGGCAGGATATTTGATCACACAGTGAACCTTGAGATTACATTATTTACTGGAAAAATCTGTTTCTAGTTGTGGCGTGGCCCAGCCCTAGCACGCACCTTTAATCTCAGAGCTTTCTGTTTATTATAAACAGAATTAAATAAAGGCGACCATAGGTCAAGAGGCAGAGTGAGCAACCAGATGGCAGGAAGTAAATAAGAAAAAGCTATGGAGAGCAAGAGGGAGTCAGGAGGACAGAGAGAGACACACAGGAAGCAGAAGGGACATTTATTTTGAGTTTTTTTTTTTTTTTTTTTTTTGAGATGGAAAGGAGAAAGGAAGTTTTTCAGGGATGCTGGATGAGGAGGTCAGCTGGGTGCTTCCCCTGCCTCTGAGCTAGCTGGTTTTATCCAGCATCTGGCTCCTGAGTGTTTACTGGCAAAGCCAACGATTGAGATTAGAAAAAAAAAAAAAAAACAACAACAACTCACAAGTCCACATGGCAAGTCGGGAGACATGGAGCATATGTGTATCTTTGGAGTGACTGATAGCCACCCTCTTGCTCACCCATTTCCCCAACACCAAAGCCTGATGTTAGCTAACATCAGTGAATAGCTGCCCACTGCCTAGTGAAGGTTGACAGACGGCCACATCCTAGAGCACTGGGCCGCAGCAGTGGGAGTGATGGAGAGGACTTCTCCTTGTTCAAACATTCACTGAGGAGGCACACCCAGCCAACCCTGCTTTTCCTGACCTTGTTTCTATTTTTGGTCAGTGCTGGGGATGGTACTTAGGGCCTTGCAAATGCCAGGCGGGTGCTCTACCACGAAGTCACACCCTCTACATCCTTACCTTTAAGAAGGTAAAGATACGAATTGTTGTACTTGCTACTTTTTAAACTGCTCCTGAAAGCCAAAAGTACTGGGAGCTAAATAAGTTATCCAGCAAGCAATGGTATACACATGCCGACCGAGAGGAGCTACTATGCCATAGCACATGCAGGTGGCTGGTGACGTGGCCGCCACACACAGGCAGGACACACAAATGACAGTGTGGACAGAGCATGACGAAAGGTCTGAGGAACAACGCGATAAGTGAATCGAGTTAAGCTCTATGAAAAATGAAGACCTGGCCAGGCAGGAGGCAGAGGCAGGTGAATCTCTAAGGGTTAGAGGCCAGCCTGATCTACAGGGCAAGTTCCAGGGCAGTCAGGGTTGTTACAGAGGAAACCCTGTCTCGAAAAAACAAAAACAAAAAACAACCAAAAAAGAAGAAGAAGGAAGACTGTGGCTTGTCACCAGCACTGTTGGCAGACACAGCAAGGCTGTGGATAATCAGCTTATGGGGATGCATGGCACACAGACAGCAAGGCCCTCATAATACAGCCAGGGTGAGATCTAGTTTCTGCTTCCCAGAGGACATGTCTTCACAGTACGCTTCCACATAACTTTCTGCTCACCTCAAAACACATCAAGATACCGTGAAAATGTGACAGAGACAAAGTGCTTAAGGACAGGGCACCTACTTCTAACTTGTGAGGCCACAGAGTGGTAACCCGGACAGGGTGGCTTACTGTGGAATCTGTTGTATCCACAGAGGCCCTTGAGCTCTGCGATGAGTATCTGTATGGTTCAGACAGGGTACAGCCTGCACTGTCTGAGGACATGCTGGCCAGAACCATGGTGACAGCACAGACCTGGGAGAGGCAGGGCAGTCACTGCATGAGCTTGTTTGTATCCTTGACTCACAGAGGTATTAGGAATCTGTGTTTCCCTAGGTGTTGGGGGCTGCAGACCCCTGGCCCCTTGACTTTCTTTGCCTGCCTCAGACCCTTTGCCTGCTGGAGCGAACTGAGCCAAACAACTTGTTTACCTGTGCCTGCAGCTGCTCTGAGCACAAGACCCTGATGGTAGGAGAGTGGGTTCTGGTGAGGCCTGCAGCTGAAAGATCTCTATATAAGCTTCCCTGAAGCACAATAAACTTGGCATTCTTGGTGAATCTTTCAGAGAAGCAGGGCACTGCTGTTAAAACTGAGCCAGCACAAGAGTTTATTAAGACGGTTTTAGAACTTAGTCCCTTGTTTTCACAGGCAGGGGGGTTAATATTACTGATTGGGAGCAGGTAAAAGCTGACCTTCAAAAAGCTTTAAAAGAGCGAGGGCCAGAAGAATTTTCCATGTAAATATTTTTGATTGCTCTTAGGGGGAGCCGAGGTGGAGCTAGACCAAACAAAGCCTTGTTCAAGTGACCTGTGCTCTCTTAATCTCTCTGCCCCAAGATTCCTTGGCCTCTGCCCAGTGGGCTCATGATAAATTCCATCTTAATGTTCCGTCTTTGAGGCTCACATATAAAATTTCTAAGGAGCAAGCTCTTAAGATTGTCAAAGCAAGTCCTTTGTGTGCAGAACTTGCTCCTGTTTCTTATCTACAAGTTAATTCTCGGGGCCTTTTGCCCAATCATATCTGGCAGATGGACGTTACTCATGGGGCATCTTTTGGCAAATTGGGATTTGTACATGTTTCTGTGGATACTTATCCAGGCATGCTCTTTGTCTCCTCCCACTCAGGGGCAAAGGTGAAGGATGTGAAAAGCCATTGGCTCCAAGCTTTTGCCTACATGGGGCCCCAAAATTGATTAAAATGGACAATGGACCAGCTTATTTCAGTAAAGGCTTTCAATTATGACATCCTTCATAAGACAGGAATTCCTTACAATCCCCAGGGACAGGCTATTGTAGAATGGGCTCAGCGAACTCTCTAAGACTATATTCACAGAACAAAAAAGGGAGAGTATAGTACTCCCTGGGCTATCCTTTCTAATGTTCTATACATATTAAATTTTCTAACGTTTGAATCACATACTCAAACATTGGCTGCTCAGAGGCACTGGCAGCCCCGTGGCTCTATTCATCCCATGGCACAGTGGAAGGATGTGTTGACCGGAGCATGGAAGGGGCCTGATCCAGTCCTCACTCGGGAGCGTGGAAGTGTATGTGTGTTTCCGCAGGGTATTGAAAGCCCCATTTGGGTTCCTGAGAGACTTGGGCATCCTATGGATGGTTCTCCTGACCATCAGCCACGGGCAACAGGTACGATGGGCCCTGGTCAGGAATCTGCTGGTGCTGATAGTCCCGTGTGGCTGTAGTTCCTTTCCATTGACTGGACTACAGAACAGCCAAGGCTGTGGTGGCTGCTACTGTCACCACTGTGGCCTCTGACACACCTGAAATTGCTACCAGTCAGACGACTGCTGTGGTTAGCACTGTTGATCCCCTAGCCAGACAGGTTGCCACTGCTTTGGAGGTCCAGAATTCCCAATATAACTTTCACCAGGGCATTTTTCAGTTTGAGCTATAGCCCTCCTTTTATAAGAACAGTCAGAGCATGCGGTTGGCTGCTCCCTTTCCTTTCATTTTATTTGTGCCATGCCCATGCCAGTCCAGCCACTCCCATATGGCCTAGGCTTGCTGAACAGCCAGGAACGCCTATAGCCAGAGGGCTTCTGTTGCTCTGCCTCTACAACAGGCGTAAGCAGCAGTGATGTAATATCACTATTTGCCCAAGAAAGTGAGCTTCCTCCAAGAGAAGGTTATGGAAAGACCAGTGAGCCAGAGAGAGGTAAGACAGGAGCCTGTCACAGTCAACCTAAGACAGAGGCCTTGCCTGCTGAGGTAAGGGTTCTTTATGACCAGTAAGATGTGAATACGTGCTTCTGCAACCCAAGACAGGCCTGGTCTAATTATATAGAAAAAGGGGGAGCTGTTGGCGGCTGGAGGCCCCTGGCCCCTTGACTTTCTTTGCCTGCCTCAGACCCTTTGCCTGCTGGAGTGAACTGAGCAAAAACAACTTGTTTACCTGTGCCTGCAGCTGCTCTGAGCACAAGACCCTGATGGCAGGAGAGTGGGTTCTGGTGAGGCCTGCAGCTGAAAGATCCCGAGAGCTGGTATGTGGCTATCAGTTAAGGATCCCTATATAAGCTTTCCTGGAGCATAATAAACTTGGCACTCTTGTATCAAGGATGACCCATGTCCCCGTGTCTCTGTCTGTCTGTGTGCGTGTGTTTTTAAGTCTCCAGCTTAGTTTCTGGTTTGTGTACTGTCCTATAGTGCAGGCACTACACCGAGGTCCCTCACAGGGTCCAGGAAGACACCAAAGCCCCCAGCACTGAGGACATGCTAGACTGAGCGGCTAAACAACCCTTCCTGCTCTAAGAGCCTCGCTCTGAGTTTTTATACCACGGAGTGACAAGAGGGTCTGGAAGCAGCAGCCACCCACTAGATCCACCCCACAGAGCGCTCTTCGCCGTGAGTGGTCACTCACCTCCAACATCCGGGACCTGCGGATAGTAATATGTGTGACGTGAGGGGAGGCAGAGCTGGTTTCCACAAGTCCCAGCTTCTCTTTCTCCTTGGTAACCATATTTCGGAACAGGAGGACTCTCTGAAAGTGAGCAAAGGTGGGACCAGTAACAGGGTCAACAACTGATGTCAAAACCGAAACAAAACAAAATCACTTATACAAAATGGCCAACACTCAAGTCAACTGAGACGGGATGAGAACAGGACGCCCTGTGTGCTATGGTTCAGAGGTGTCCTGTGAGAACGTGCACACTCCCCAAAACACCCCTGGGAATCAGCTAAACTGACAGATGCCTTTCAGAGAGAGGTGCCTGGCCACAACTGGAGTCCAGCAAGAACCAGTGCCATCGAAACCACTCTCATATGGTCAATAGCCGTCTCAGAAGCCCAGGGGCACCGCCAGTCACACAGGCTGCTTTTGACAGATGTGCCTGGTCTAGAGGAAATCAATATTATGATTTCAGACACAAAAACCATTTGAAGACAAATGTTCTGACTGTCAAATATAAAAAACGAACCTGCACTATAAAGATGCTTGGCCTTCCTGCCTGCTTCCTGTGTCCTCAGACCTGCCACACAGCAGGTTCTCAGGCACCATTCAGAGAGAACCTGTCTTCTCAGCCCTAGGGCTCTGACAAGCACCTGCATCTTAGCAAGAGACTCAGGCTGGCCTCTATCTCCTGGTCTCAAGTGGCTGGGAGCACCTGCACATTCACCGAGCCTAGCAGAAGGCCTTCCAGTGCGTAGTGAGAACACAGGCCCGAATATGACCACAGGGGCAGGAACCATAGCATCCCAGGGAGGTAACCAGCCACAACTGTGCTTTCCAAAAGGGAGCTGGGGGCTGCAGAGAAGAGTCTGGTTCTCAGCACCCACACGGAACCAGCCTAGATGGATGTTCAAGCAACATGTGCAATTCTATCCAGCGGTAAAGACTGCGGTCACATCACTGGCAGGAAAATGGGTAGGTGTGGGGACCATTCTGCTAGGAGAACTCTGCCAGATGTGACAAAGGTGTTTTCTTCCACATGTGGAGTCTGGATTTAAATACATATCATATATGTATGATACAAAAGTAGAAGGGCAGGGTGGGAAAGAGGAAGGGGGAGGTGTGGAGGTAGGGAGGGGGAAAATGGCAAAGGAGAAAACAAAGTAAAATAGGTAATAATGACACTCCATTTCATTTAATCCTTATAGCACCTCCATCAAGGAAAAACAGTTTTTAAGAAAAAAGCAATTGGGGCTGGAGAGATGGCTCAGAGGTTAAGAGCATTGTCTGCTCTTCCAAAGGTCCTGAGTTCAATTCCCAGCAACTACGTGGTGGCTCACAACCATCTGAAATGAGATCTGATGCCCTCTTCTGGCTGCAGACACACAGACAGAATATTGTATACATAATAAATAAATAAATATTTAAAAAAAAAAAAGAAAAAAGCAATTGCCAGTGGCTTCCAAGACAATGTAGGTACTCAGTGGAAGGATTGTCCCTCCATACGGTACCTGGAATTAATAAAAAGGACCACGCTCCACATCTCATCAGAAGTTCTGAGGGTTCCAAGATTGTGAGGGAGGGAGCAGAGAGGACCCAGTGACCCACTCTCACCTCCCCTTCCTCAGCAGCTTAGGAAACAATATTTAAGTAACATGGGGACGACCCCAACTCTCTAGCAGGGTCACCTGTGACGTGTGGGTAGCAACTGTTCCCAGAAATGGAGCTGGGGAGACAGGGGATTATGGGAGTACTATCAGTTTCTCAGAATCACAGGCAGCCTGACTGGGCTCTAGACTTCCATGGAGGATGGAAAGAGGGTCAGGCAACCTTATGCAACGTTTAAGAGACTGGGAAGCTTTTGTGACCACAGCAGACACCTGAGTGAGGACAACTCTCTCCAGGACAGTGGGACAAAGGTCAAGCCCCCACTTCACAGCTGCCTTATCCTACCTCAGGCCATCCTGCCCCACAGAAGATGGAAGATTCACAAGATGGATAATAGGCATTGCAAATCTTAGGAGATTCAACCTTGGATTAGAGACGCTAACTTTGGGGGCTGTTCAAAGGCAGAGAGCAGACATCACCAAGCAGTAGGAAGTTAAAGGTGAGGAGGGGTGCACCATCCCTTAGAGAACAGCACAGGATGGCTGCCTTCACCAAGCTGTGGGATTTCTAGGAGAGGTGCATGTGCCCCTCTGTGTGCATGAGAGAGACTGTGTGTGGTCTCTCAGGGAGGACACACGTGCCTAAGTAATCTCCAGGAGATTTCCCCATTCCTAAGGCCTGTCCATGAAGCAGCCACATTACTGGCACACCACTGAGAACAAAGTATTACAGTAAAGCCAGAGAGCAGTGAGGACTCAATATCTCCAAAGAGCAAGAATTACGAACACTCTGCTCTTTTCTAAATATGTATCTGCTGGGGGAGGAAAGAAAAGGGGCCTTTTCTGAGGGGGCTCGAGGGACACGGAATTGCCCCAGTGTCCAGCATATCCCGAAAGCTCCTACTATAGTGTCTGGCCCTTCCCCAAGGCTTTTGTATGCTCTCTTCCTAGTGCTCTCTGAAAAATCCCTGGGCTCCTCCCCTTCTGCCTTGGTGCCCTGCCGGGCAGATCCCTGTTGCCCAGGGGTAGCTGCTTACCGACCTGCCTTTGTCTGTCTCCCTAGCTGGGGTGGCTCTCCCAGGCCGAGACCTGGCTTCCCCTCCAGCCTTCTTGATGGTAAATGTAACGTCTGGCCTCTGTCATCGCCCTCCTCTGGCTCGACCGCTCTGGCTAGCCTGTTTTAACATTCTTGCTTGTAGTCGGTCCCCACATGATGGCCAGAGCTCTGAGCGGGGCCTCAGTTCTGGACTAGCCTCGGGCTTTACAAGGCTCTAACTTCATTTCCGACTCCATCCTTCATATTTTCTCTCATCCCAGGCCTTGAAGCTCTGCCCCTCACTTCCCTGTGAGCTGAATATATATCATTTGTATTGTTTCTGAGTTAGAGCAAACCAAATACCCTACTTCATTAGAAAATACTTACTGATTAGATGTAGATGAAATCTAAGTTAAAAAAGTTACTTTAAATCTCGCGCAGTGAATCTAAAACTTCATATAATGGTCTTATGTAAAACCTAAACTGAAATCCAAGTAATGAGAAAATGCATCAACGGGAGATTGTTGACAACTTATTTTTTAATTAAAATTATTTTTCACTTTAAAAAAATCAACTAATTACATGTGCTTGTGTGGTACCTGCCTTGCTGCTCTGTGGAGGTCAGAGGGTAATCTGTTAAGGTTAATGCTTTCCTTCCACCGTGTGTGGAGCCATTTCTTGACCCCTCAGGGCTCCATTAGGTCCATGTGCTGGGACTTACACAGCACACAGCTTGCATTACCTGACTTCAAACCACCTACGCTGTCTTAGCACAAGCTGCCCGAGTAAGACAGCCCACCACTGCGTGTGAGGGATGAGTGACACCCACAGACATTCCCAATCACAGTGGCGAGGAGCCACAAACAACACGGGGACAGAAGGTACCGAGTCAACTCACGTTCTTGTGAGGAACGACATGGGGGATGTGCTGCAGGATCAGCTGAGCCCTCCTGCGGTCCTTGTCAAGTTCCTGGAAGAGCACCCAAGGCTTGAGATCCCTTCAGGAGACAGACAGACAGATGTGATTACCAAAACCAGAAAAGTCTTTCTAGTGCAGGGCTGGCAATGCAGGGCCTGTGGCCAAGTGTGGCTGTCACCTACTTGTAGAAATCTTATGGGAATACAGCCATACCTGTTGAAGCCTATGCGCATGGTCTGTAGCTGTCTTGGTGACACCACAGTGGAGGGAGTGGCTAGGGCCCTGCTCTGTTGTCAGAACTACAACCATTTCCTGAGACTCTCCAGGTCACTGACAGAAACGCAGATATGCTCTCGAGTTTAGTTTGTGTCTCAGGGCTCCCCAGCCCACCTTCCCAAACCTGGAAGCAGTTTTTATTCAGGTAATTCTGTTGATAATGTAACTATCGGATCAGCTGGGGGATGAGACAGCTGCTTAGAGTGACCTGGCTTTATCGCCATCAACTGACTGGAGTGACACTGGCGGAAGAGAAGGGACTGCTACGTGACACACCCAGACAGGCGCTCCACAGACAAATGGACAGGGTGCAAGAGAAGAGGCAGCTTCTTGCCCTAAGTTCAAATGCCGAGCAGCTGGGCACCTAGGCTGCAGGCGTGAGTGAGGACCCGGGCTTCCCAGCCCTGCCCTACCCCGTGCTCACTTTCGCAGCCAGTGGTCCTCAGGAGCAAAGCGCCTTCGGCAGTCTCGCTCATACAGCACCATCAGCCACCCGTGGACGGACTGGAACAGCTCCAAGGTCTCACCCTTGGCGTTCTCTGTAAAGCAGACAGGAGGGGTCAGAGTTGGTGGGCAGTGCTCAGCATGGCAGGTCTGAGCTCTGGCACTCGCTTCAGTGGGACCACAGGCTCTCAGGAGCGTTCTAAACGCCCCTAGGTATCTTTCAGGGAAGTCACCCATGCTGCATTCCAAGAATGCAGCATCCAAAGGCCTTTTCTCTAAGGAGCTTTGGACTGAACTAGCAGAAACATATTAGATTGTAGACTTGCCCACAGCAGGAACTGGCACAAGCTCCATCCCCATGGAAACCAAAGCGTGGATGTAAAGGGCATTTCAGTGCAGAGCTCATCACTAGTAACAACCCCAAGTGCACAGTCTGAAGGAGCCAGCAGAGAGACCTCTGCAACCACGCTATCTCATGAGCGCACCCAGCCATGTAAAGACAGGCATTCTCTACCACCTTTAAAGCCGAGACACCTGAAGCTAAGGGTACAGACTGGCTGCATGAGGTAGCACCAAAGAACGGAGGTGACCTTCGCCTTACCTACGATTCCGTCCCAGATCATCTTAAACACGAAGGAATTGAGAAAAGAGGAGATGGTGACTAGCTCTTCCAGCTTGAATGAGATTTGTTCTTCATACACTTCAATGTCATCGAGGATGCTACACGGGGCAGAAAACTGTTCAGAATTTTCCATTGAAAAACAGAAACAAATGAGACCTAGCTGTCTTCTAGACAAAACAAACAAGGTGAAGAGAGCACTGGCTTTTCAAGGCATGTCCTGCATGGCTTGCAGACAAAATGGCATGATGTCTAAGATCGGCCCCAGAGAAAGCCAGGGGAGGGGAGCTACTGGCTGTTTAGATGAAGCAAGTTGGCCATGACCTAGGGATAGCTCTTGAGGGCTCGCTAATCTTCTCTAGCTTCTGTTTATACTTGAAATTGTTCAGAGTAGGATGACAGACAGAACAGTAAGTTCTACTCAGAGCCTTTCCCGTGGAGGCCTGACACATTCTCCACCAGGCCTCATCGGTGCCTGACCATAAAGGAGTCTTGAATCAGTCACAGCACTGTGAAACCAGATCCACGTCTAGGAGAGAGACCACTAGTCACTAGTGACAACAGTGAGCAAGTGAATGTTTGAAAGAATGTATGGATGGATGGATGGATGGATGGATGGATGGATGGATGGATGGATGGATGGACATGACACAACTCAATTGAAAATGTATGGAACCCTCTCCATGTGCTTTAGAATACAGCTCAGTCCTGGGTTAGCCTTGTCTCATCCATTAGTGTTCTTATCCTGGTCAGTAGACCCTTCCTTTAGGGCACCTAGTCAGCTAACTACATGTCCTGAACCCTCTTGATATAAGATCTTCTAGTCTATACGGCGCTTCCTGAGGTCCATTCTAGATCTTTGGAGAGAGTGGAAGACAGACAGCAGCAAATGCAGAAGGGAACACGAGGATTCTTGCAAATGTCCCAGGCTGCCTGACCGCGTTCTAAACAATGCCTTCTCTTAGTTACTCTGTGTGGTAGGTGACGTTACCTCCATCCCACCAATGAGGAAAGAGCTGCTCAGCGAGGTCAACTAGATTTGTCTAGAGTCAGCTTGAGGACTGGGCGGTAAGCACTCAGCACCGATTATCTCCTATAATCCCTAAGGGGTCCTACACACACCTCAGAGCTGGGTGCTGGAATTACTTCATTATAGATGAGAAAACTGGTGTCTCAGTAAACTCTGAGTCTGGAGTTTTCCTGTAATTACCTAGAGTGAATAAATGGCTGAGGTACGGTTTGAACACCAGAGACCGCAGAGGCACAGCTGCTGCTCTGAAAGTACCTAGCAACTACTGAACACCCGGCACATGCCACCTGCTTTGTGAATACGGTCTGTTTTTTGTGGTGGGAGATGCAAAGGGCTATGGGTTCTTGCCATGTTGACCAGGCTGGCCTGGAATTTCTGCACTCAAGAGATTTCTCCTAAGTAGCTGCCATTACAGGCATGCATCACCACGCCCAGCTCTTGGCCAGTTCTTAGAATGGCCTGCCACATGGGTGTGGTTACTCGTTTCCCCACACTGTTGATGGTCCCACTTAGTCCTAGTCAGAGCATTCAGCCCCCATCAACATACGTGATGAGATGCCGGGAACAATCACAGAACAGCATCAGCATGGCCAGGAGCTGCTTGGACTCTCCAGTGTCATTGTTCAGGCATTCCAAGAAGAGCTTTAACCCTCCATGGGGCCCCAGCTCACAGATAAATGCCCACAGCTTGGGCAGCAGGTCATCAAGGTACGTAAGGCCTGGAAAAGGAGAGAAACCCAAGCTTCAGGTGGAGACTTCAGCTGGTCTGCTATTTCTTTCTTTCCATTGGAAAAGCACAACACTTAAAGAAGTGTGTGAGAGACGGGCCAATAGGAAAAGCCTTTCCACCCTAAGGGTCACAGCAGCAGGGGCAGCTGACACTGGGTAAGGATGCCCACAAGCGAGACTCCACAGTGCAAAGCTCTCGAGCACACCCGCCCGCAAAGCCCAGCACAGCTCTGCCTTATAAGAGGAGTTGAAGCGTGGCGAGGCTCAGTTACTGTCTCTATCCCATGGATGGAGTCAGAGCCAGAGAGAGAACCAGGGTCTGTCTGACACAGCAGCTATGTTTTAAGTTAGGAAACCTGCTGTGGGATGTCTTTCTGCATGCTGTGAATATGTCTTATTACCAGTGGTTAATAAAGAAGCTGATTTGGCCAATAGCCAGGCAGAAAAGAGTCAGGTGGGAAATCCAAACAGATTCAGGGAGAAAAAGGGCAGAGTCAGAGAGAAGACAGCAGCTGCTGGAGAAGCAAGGTGTGAGGTAACAAGTTCACAAGCCCTGTGGTAAAATACAAACTAATAGAAATGGGTTAATTTAAGTTGTAAGAACTAGTTAATACTAAGCCTGAGCTAATAGGCCAAATAGTTTTTAATATTAAGCCTCAGAGTGGTTATTCGGGAACTGGTGGGTGGGACAGACACCCCAGTTACAGAAAGCAGCTAAGGTCAGGCATCTGTTGTTAAAAGCTTGAGACAATTCAATTGATCAGGGTTTAACTGAGCGAAGAATGACTGCACACTGGCAGCACTCAGAGTGCAGCTTCCAGGCCAGCAAGCAGTGTGCACCCCAGCCTGGCACTTCCTTTATTGAACTAGTCTGGTCAGCTGGCTGCGCTGAGTACCTGCCATGGCTCTGACTCAACTACTTGTCATGGAAGAATTCACACAGGTCAGCTGTTTTCTTGGTCTTCATGGTAAGTAAGAACAGGCCAGGTTTACCTGGACACTGACTGTTACTACACTCAGAGCAGACACAGGAATGAAGGAATTGAATGAATTTGGCTGTGTTCCAACAGAAGTGTATTTGTGATGGTGACAGGCTGGCTTGGTCTATGGGCAGACCCCTGCCTTGAGCAATCTCACAGGCTCACCTGCACTTGGATGAGCTCCCTCCTACCTGCTGCTACACTGAAACCAGGAAAGCAGTGAACGGCTGCAGCAGAGACACCCCAAATGAACCCTTGGAGCAAGCAACAGGTGCAATGGGAACCTTCTAATCTGCTTCCCAGGGATTACAGGGCCTGGACACACAGGCTATAGATCTGCACACCTCTGGCCAATGCTGTGGCAGAGATCAGGAAAGCCTGGGTCAAGGCTCCAGAGTGATAGCTAAGATGCCCCAGAGAGCAGCAGGCCTGCACTGGACCTGATTCCTCTCATTGGGAAGGCACTCTCAGAATTAGTCTCAAGTGAAGCCTGTCTGGGTAAGACGTGCTGCCTGGGGTGGGACTCTGGAAGACTCCCTCAGTTGCTACTTTAAGGATGCTGACAGGTGAACTGATGGCCCGTGAGGAGGCAAAGAGACTATAAGGTGGATGCCGCTTGCTTCCTGTCCAGCACACTGGCTACACAGGGGCTCATGTGTATGCAAATCATATACACTGAAGAATTCAAAAGCCTTACAATTTAAAAACACATAAAGAAACAGAGTAATCCTACACTGCACTGGGCAAAGATAAAATATCTTACTGAATACAAGAAGAAAGCAACTGCCCGTGTGACACACACAGGGAACAAAAGGCCCACAGGTGGTCGCAGGGCTACGTGCTGTGGGCACACAAGGTGCAGTACGGTCGCACTGCTGTTGAGCCAGGCCAGCTCTGCAACTGTCTTAAATTACAGCGAAAGAAAGAACTCCATAGCACTTTTATCACAAAGAGATTCATTTTCAGCTTCCGCACAGAAGAATGAGTTTTCTTGTGAGCTCACCTTAAAGAGACAGGTGGTAACCTCAAAATCCTCTCCCGCAAGAACCTCTCAGGTCCCTCAGGTCCTGGGGGCTGTAAATGCCAGGCAGCTCCTGCCCTGTTTTCCTCCCACTAGTTTCTTCTGGGGAGCTGCCCAAGGCCCAACCTTGCTTCCAGCTCAGCAGTGAGGCCGCAGAGGGGCTCAGGCCACACAGGTGGTGTCACCCCTAGTCCTCATGCCCCTAATACCATGTACCCGTGAGAACTACAGATGCACCTTTCAAATGCACATGGAGCCACCTGCTTCTTCTTCATCACTTGTGCTACCAGTGGGGACAACCTGGCATTACTCTGCCAAAAAGAGCAAGTCTCAGTCGGGGTGGCATCTGTGACACCAGACCACCTTCCACAGAGAACTGTGTGGCTCTCAACAGCTGCTGCCATGAACTGCTGGTCTCCCTGACTCTGGACTATAGGCCCGGGACAGAGACCCTGGCATCCTCAGTGCCCCACACAGACAAGATGCCAACTACCTGGAGTGAACACACAGGAGTAAACACAGAGCCAGCAGCAGTCAAAGATTTAAAAACACATATACGCAGTCGCCTTCAGCCTTTCCTGAAGCAAATGGCTTCCCAGTTAGAGATATCCACCCATACTCAGAAAATCAGTTCATACCAACAATGCCTGGGCTGCCCCTTAAGAGCCCCTGACCCCCAAATCTGTCCTTACAGAAGAGATTTTCTTGCTCAGCTAAAAGAAAATGTGGGGCATATCCACACGATGAGCATCATGCAGCCAACTAAAATGAGGTTTCTGAAGAACTGACATGATAAATGCTTATGGGTGATGAGCAGAAAAGGGTAGGATGAGATGTGTCTGTCTGAGCACACTTATATTGCGTGTGAGCACACTGGGCACAGGTGGGCATCGCTGGGAGGTGATGGTGTAAGGCTGTTTACAGTCTTCTCCCTGTCTCTTATCTTTGTGGTCTACTCAGAAAGGAACTTTAAAAAGTTGTACTTTGTAATTAAAGAGCTCGCAAGGGGAACAAGATGGCAGTGCCATGACGAGGCTGGCTTGAGCCATCAGAGACTCACCAATCCCTAACCCTCGGAAAACTGCCTGCCCATTATGGAAGCGGGTCTGACCTGTGAGGATCTGCAGGCGGATCTGCGTGAGAGTTGCCAGCGAGGTCTGGTAGAGCACACAGATGCTGCAGACCTTCTGCACCTCGGTGGAGTCGACGCGCCGGCCCCCGACAGGCCTGAGAATATTCCGAACCGAAGCCGACTTCTGAAACGCACGCTTGAGGAGACCTGGCACTGAGGGAAGAAGACGCACAGCAGAAATTCAGCCAGCTGTCAGCTCCCACCTGTCGAGGAAGAGCATGGCAAGAACCCTAGTCACGGCAGGGGTGGTGGGGCTGCGGTACAGTCCAATGTGTTCCTTTGAGATGAACTGGGGAAAAGCTAACACTGGGCTTTCGGTGAAGCCCGGAGACCCATTCAGATCACCACAGTGCTGGTCAGCACAAGGCAGCCAGGTTCAGCTCTCGTGGCATTCTCTGACTGTGTCACAGAACTTTATGAAGACATGGGGTAATGCTGAGGACGATATTAGAGGAGGGGGAGCAGGGGCCGGGCCCAGGCGCTCTGTATGTGTTCTGGAGGCCTCATGTCCTGGCTGAATGGCATTCTGCTTCTGCCTTCGGCTTTTCTGTCCATAGGCAGAAGTGATGTGCGTGGAGCTCACACTCACCACCACCTACCAGCAGCAGAACCATCATTTATCCTCTGAGGACCTGACTTTGCAAACTCCATTTTAAAGAAGGGGCTTCATCTTAAGTCATATAATGAGCTGGGGGGTGGGTGATCTCAGCTCCAGAAATGTGCTGCCATAGCAGAATTGGAACAGATGCCCTAAAAATGGCCAATTAAGAAGATAGGGAGCAGGGCCATAAAATTTCACGAGGTCCAGATGTTCTTGGGAGGCATCCTGTCCTTGAAGATCCCTTGTCAGTAATTTATAGCTCTTTGTTAGGTTTTCTTTTTTTAAAAAAAAGATTTATTTATAAAAAACAAAACAAAAAAAAAAGATTTATTTATTTATTTATTATGTATACAGTATTATCAGTACTCTGCCTGCAGGCCAGAAGAGGGCACCAGACCTCATTACAGATGGTTGTGAGCCATCATGTGGTTGTTGGGAATTGAACTCAGGACCTTTGGAAGAGCAGGTGGTGCTCTTAACCACTGAGCCATCTCTCCAGCCCTCTTTGTTAGGTTTTCATGCCCCAAAACTGACCAATGGGTTCAGAAATTACCTTATCCTATGTGGCCCTCACCCAATCCCAAGACGACGGGACTTGAACTGCCCTGATTACGGCGTTTCCCCTTTAAAAGATTGTCCCTTCCCTCACCCACTGCATTGGGTGGTGGAGGTGTGGTCCAAACTCGAGTTTGAATATTATTAAAAACCCTTATGTAATGTGCATCAGAAACCTGGCTCTGTGAATTCATTTGGGGACATAGTGGGACAGGCAGAAATCCTAGGTCACATGCTGGTCACATTTCCTTACCTGTGCTCACAGCATAACGAGATAGCTTTCTTTCTTCAGTGCCCACCTCTACTCCTGAGGTGCCAGCCTGGCCTATGCCTCAGTGGCTCCTTGTGTGGAGATTTATAACTAAACTAAAAACCCTTAAAGTCCCCTACAAAACGGACTTTCTGCTCCTCCCTGATAGAAAGAAAAAAGGGTCCACAAAACCCTTTTCCTTTTGGCTATCGGGAAGTTTGTAGACAAGCTGTAGCTCAGAGACAGCAGAGCGACCCCCCTGAGCATGCTCTGCCTTGCTCTATCTCACAGGCTCTTATTTCTAACCTATGACCTGTCACTGACTTGAGCAGCCTGCAGATGGTAGTGGGAGGGGTGAGTGACCCACAGGCGGTGAGGCATTCACACAGTAAGGAGCAGGAGCTGCCTTCTGGCTGAACATGGCCACTCACTCTTCACTGGAAGCACGTTCTGTGGCGATGATGGCTGCGCAGGGGCTGGCTCCGGGTGCTCCAGCAGCTTCTTGCTGAGGATGTCAGAGAAGAAAATGCGGATGAGAGGCACTCCCCATAGGAACTGCAGCTGTTTGGTGATCAGGTACATGGACTCATTGAGGCTAGGACAGAGCAGGAGACAGGCATGTCAGTGCCACCCACTGTCTGCCAGGGAGAGCCCACTCTCGTCCCAGGTGGCTTCCATACAGGAGACAGAGTAAATACAGACAGAGCTGGCAGGTCACTCGCTGCAATCCCAGCACTCAGGAGACTGGAATGCAAGTTAGAGGCTAATTTGAGATGCATAATGAGCTTCTGTCTAAAATCCAACAGACAAGCAGGGAAGAAGAAACTGCCACTGAGGGGCTGGACCTGTACAGGCATCCCATCTGCATCTGCCTGTCACTCCAGTCGCCTCCCACGCTGTCTCCCATGCTGCCGTCGGCAACTGCACTTCTCTTGCACTCAGCCAGTCCAATGCCTAAGAAAGCGCCAGACCTCCAGGGTCTCCTTGCCTTAGGGGCACCTCTCCACTCAGGCTGCATTCCCAGACCACCCCAACTCCTAGAATCCATCAAGACCCTAAGTTGGCCCCCACCATCTTGTGGGGACAGCCACAACCCACTGGGCACAAGCCAGGCCGTGGCGCGCAGCATCAAGACATGGAGACAACCCCATCAGTACCCAGAGTGCTCTCGGAGATGTGGGGCCATCACCTCACATTTCAGATGAGGAAATGGGTGAGGAGCGGAGAAGAGCTTCAGCAAAGAATGCAAGGTGCGCCTAGTGCATGGGCCCTTGCTCCCCAGGTGGGGTGTCACACAGAAGTGTCTTCCTGGGGCAATGTCTTTTAATGTCTGGATGGGTCTCAAGGATGTTCCTCGGGTACCCGACAGAGACCAGTGGGATATTGGAGATGCCTCAGCCTGGTGCCATCCTAGGGCACACACACACTTCTGTCAGGTGGCTGCCTGCCTTCACCTCTGCTCTTCCACTCTTGCGGTTCTAATTATTCTGAGTCTATAAGACGCTCATATTCCACTGTGTGGAAAGGCCAGCGGGACTGTTACCCCTTTAAATCGTTTGCCCTGTCTCAGCGTCTCTGAGGCATGGCTGCCTCGTAATCAATGAAAGTGATACTGGAGAAGATGGACAAGGTTCATCATTTACTAATTTAAAAAAAGTGAAAAACCATATGATGTCATCTCTACACATTAAAACTATCAATGAAGGGAAAGGATGAAAGGCCAATTGCCCAGATCATTTGCATATGAGGATTTTGGGTGGTTTAATGTTCTCTTGGCTCTGGGGATTGAGCCCAGGGCCTTGTACCTGCTAGGCAAGCCCTCCACCAGTAAGCCAATCCCCAGGTTGTATCTATATTATATAATAAGTGCCTATTACTTCTATAGCAAAACAAAACCACGAAAGCTGGAAGGCGAGAACAGGAGGGAGGGAGGGAGAAAGGGAGGGAGAAAGGGAGGATGAAAAGCTTTCTCCAAACATACCCGTAGTCCACAGACTGGGAAAACCAGCCGAGCACAGGGTGCCAGTGGGTGAGGTTAGACTTCTTCTGGGACACGTACTTCTGGCAGTAGCACAGCATCTGCGTGAGCAAGCTCACGAACCCATCTGTTTCTTCCTCTAACACCTTGGGGTTGAGGGAGCCCAAGTGGAGGATGTTGCCTATGAAGAGAGAAGATTGAACGCGATGCCAGACAGGTGTGCGGGATCTCGCAGCCTTGCTCTCTGCCCGAGGCGCAGGTGGCTGTTACTCAGCAAGGAGAATGTATGTGAAGGATTTCAGCCAGCGCCAGGGGCTGAAGGAACCAAGCTGACTTGACTTGAAATCCCAGTGTGGTCACAGATGAGCGACACAGCTCTCAACCCAGCCTGAAATCACATCCTTGGCTGTAAGGCAGGAGTAGCGATGCCCACGCTCCCTATAGCTACTATAGGGAGAGACTGGGCTGCCAGGCACACAGAGGGACACTCAGCATGGCATTTTAATACGTCAGTAGTACTTAAAAACCAGGAGGAACATTAAGGTGTAGCATTAGCTATGTGTCATGGGAGATGGCTGTATTCAGTGTTTACCAGAGTACTTTCCCCTTGGGGTCCAGTCCTAGACACAAGAGCTATAACTAAGGCTATCTTGAGTTTGACTGGTCTTAGGAGAGCCAGTCTCTAAGAACAGCTTTATCAGAGAATTAGGTGTCTGCTCTGTGTTCAAATGGATCCACCCACAATGTACCAAAGACATTGTAACAGAGATACCACTCTGATCTGAGCCCCTCCCTTTCAGGGAAGAACTCTGCAGCCAACTAATCACACAGCGTCCACTGAGTACCATTCTACATGAGATTCTATCTATTCATCATCTGCACTACGGAGATGAGCCTGGTTTTATACATAACTTCTCTTAAGTGCAACTAATGACCTTAACAAAACATGTAGGCTTCCCCCATGGCCATAACCAACCCCAACCCTGCCTCCTAGACTCACCCATCAGACACAGAGTACGGCAGCCTTCTAGACTTTCACAAGCATCACGGCACCGGTCACTGTCTCTTAGAAAGACGATGAATTTGCGAAGCATGTCGTGGGATTCTAAAACACTGAGACGCTGAAAGTGATGGCAGATAGTTAACATGGGGCCGGACAGGGCATTCCTGAGAGGCATGGACCTGACACTGCTCACTACCCCTCACTTAGGCAGAACACTGCTTTCAAGTGTTAGGGAGATGGAGGGTGACAACAGGAACCTGATTTTTCTGGCTGCTAACAGAAGCATGTCTACACCAGCTACTGGAAAAACTGGGGGAAGGAGTGGGAATCAGCAGAGGAACTGTTTTGCTTTTGAGTCTAGCAAACAAACCAGAGACAGAAGTGGCGGGCTCACCTCAGGGGCCACTGTGCTGAGATGAGTCATGAGAGCAGGTACCGACATGATGTGGATGACAAACGGGCGCATCAGATTGTCTGAGAACTGCGCAGCAACTACAGGGCTAGTCAGAAAGGGTAGATAAGTGGGTGAGTGCAAATGACGGGGTGACGGGGGACACACAGCTGGAAAAGGTCAGTTCTAAAGTACCTGATGTGAGAGAATGCTTGTACTGTAAGACATTTGGGAAAGGAAGATCAAACACTCCACAGATGGGATGGGCTTCTGCACAGCCCACGCACTGCTTAACCCAGCAGTAGCAGCCAAGTGCGCCCCTGGGGACAAGTCGCCATTACCTCACACTTTATGCAGAGTTTACCACAGCCTGATAGTAACGTTTAAAGTATACACATAAGATGTAAAATATAAAAGTACAAAATAACCTGAAAAACAGAGGGAGAAGGTCAACAACATGCTTTTCTGGGCAATGTGAACATAGGGAACGGCCCCTTCTTTTTGTTTCCTGTGTTATCTGGGATTTTACAATAAGCATGCATTATTCCCATAAGAATTACCCAGGGTGGGCATGGCAGTGCACACAAGTAGCCCCAGCACAGGGAGACTGAGGCAGAAGAATCATACTCAAGGCTAACCGGGGCTATATATGAGGCTCAGATTCAAAACACTGAGGGCAAGGGTGTAGCCCAGTGGCAGGGCACTCGTCCAGCACACCATGGCTCAAGCACAGAAAACAAAACAAAAGCACCAAAAAGATAGTGACACTTATATCTCACAGCATCTACAAAAGCTAACTCAGAATAATTTTATAACTAAAATCATCAAATTTGTAGAAAAAAACAACCCAGACATCTTTGGGCCCTGGAGTTAGATAAAGATTTCTCAGATATGGCACTAAGAGTATAAGTACAAAGAAAAGAAACTTATTGTACAACATCAAAGCCAGTACGGTGTGTGTGTAATCACACACCCTACCCAGAAGGCAGAGAGATGAGCACCAAGTGGAAGAGTCTACAGACCCATCACCTGCCAGGAAGCTTGCATCTGGAGCGCAGAAAGAACTAACTCAGTAGTAGACAACCCAATCTGAAGACGGCTGAACGAGCCATATAGGTAGTGCATGCCTGTAGTCCCTCCAAGGAAGGCAGGGAAAGGAAGAGCAAGGGCTTGGGGCTAGCCTAGGCTACATTGTCTAACACTATGTTCAAACCAAAGAACAAAACCAGGGCAGGGAGATAGCCAAAAGAACTCAACTGACATCTCTCTGAAAGAGACACATGAACGGTTAATAAACACTTGAACACATGGCTGTCACCAGCTTCCAGGGACTACTAATGCCAATGACCGTGAGGCCGTGAGACAGCACTTCATACTCACGAAGCAGTTGGTAAGGCTGGGGAGAACCTGGCGCCTGCATCCCCACCAGCTGCTAGTGGGAATGAACACTCTGGAAAACAGCAGGGCGGTTTCTCGCCAATGTTAAGTGTCCATGACCATGTTATTTCACTCCTAGAGAACTGGAAACACATCCTACACACAAACTCATACAGAAGTGATTGTGGCACACAATATCCCATCCAGTTTGTTCGCACAGTGGTGTTGGGCCATAAACAGGTGCTGGATCATTGAAAAGATGAGCTGAAAACACTGTGCAAATAACTACTAACAACAGAACACATGGTGTCTGACCCCACTCAGGCGTGCTGTCCAGAACAGGCCAACCCAAAGGAGATGAACTGTTCTGCGGACTCGGGAGAGAACAGATGAGGGCAACTGCTAGCGGGCAGGTTCCTTCTAGGGCAAGGGAAAGCACTCCAGAATTGGACACTCCTGATCATGGCATTGCTATGGATACACCAACCGCCACCATGGAACTGACACTTCAAAAATGGGTGAGGCACACATGTGAACTACACCTTAGTAAGTAGGATTTGGGGCTAGGGACAGCTCAGTGGTAGCATACTTGCCTAACATACATGGGGTTCAATTCCCAGGGCCAGGAAACAGACAAAACACCAGAGGCTGCATGCGGGTCACTTCTGGTGCTGTGACTACAGCCCGGTAGAGAGCAACACAGGCCAGGGCTGACTTGGCTTCGGTTCCAGGTCATAGTCCATTGTTCTGGGGAAGGCACTCACACACATGCACGCCTATTCAGATAAGCTTCTCAGACACTGAAACAGTGCCTTCAACACTCAGGGTTTTCCTACGTCAGTTATCAATCAAGACACCCCCACCCATATGCCCACTGGCTAATCTGGTCTAGAGAATTCCTTGCATGGTGTCTCTAGTCTTGGGTATTTGGATACTGGTCCCCAGTGGGTGGCACTGTTAGGGTAGGTTAAGGATGTGTGGTCTTGCTGGAAGAAGAACATCACAGTGTGGGGGGAGGTTCGAGGTTTCAGAAGCCATTTCATCGCTGACAAATTCATTATCTTTTTGTGTGTGTGCTTGAGTTAAAGATATGAGTTCCCAAAGCCGGGCGGTGGTGGCGCACG
>NC_022010.1:4141123-4177296 GCF_000317375.1 Microtus ochrogaster | reverse complement strand
TGAGTTCGAGACCAGCCTGGTCTACAGAGCTAGTTCCAGGACAGGCTCCAAAGCCACAGAGAAACCCTGTCTTGAAAAACAAACAAACAAACAAACAAACAAAAAAAAGGAAAACCAAAAAAAAAAAAAGTTATGAGTTCCCAGCTTCCAGCTCCAGTTTCCCTACCGTGCTGGTGACACAGTCTTATCTCCGGGATCTGCAAGGTCATCTTACCACAGCAACAGAAAGTGAGTCCAGCCCTCATTAAGACTCTCTTGCCAGGTGACTCAGTGGGGTCAGGTTGACAGTGAAGACTAACCAGCACAGGCTGACGGTGAAGACTAACCAGCACAGGCTGACGGTGAAGACTAACCAGCGCAGGCTGATGGTGAAGACTAACCAGCGCAGGCTGACGGTGAAGACTAACCAGCGCAGAAGCCATGCAGGCAACAACGGAAAAGAATGAGACTGACAAGAAGCAAGTGACTAGCCAGGTGGCATTGGTGCACACCTTTAGTCTCAGTACTCAGGAGACAGAGGAGGCAGATCTCTGTGAGTTCAAGACCAGCCTGATCTGCGGGGTGAGTTCCAGGACAGTCAGGGCTACAAAGAGAAACCCTGTCTTGAAAAACAAAACAAACAAACAAACAAACAAAAGAAAAACAAAAAACAAAAGCAAATGATGACTCCTCCCAGCTTACCCTAGCACAACACTGGAGTCTATGTGGTAATGTACTCTGAAGAGGGCCATTATGGGGATAAGAAAAAATTTTAAGACTGAAATTTTATGCTAATCACTTGGCCACCCAAGCTAATATCATTGGTTTCAGTTGAGTGAAAGAAAAGAAAATCCAGTTCTACATTTTAGAAAGGGGGTTAAAACAGAATGGCATAGCTCCCTCAACAGCAAAGGCACAAGAGAGTGGCGGTGACACTTTCCGCAGGCACCTGGAGATTCCAGCCTGGGATATGCTTCCCAGGACTCAGCCGGACCTAGGTCAGTAAAGTCAGGTAGAATGCCACACACGGGCACAGAGGACAGCCCTACATATATGTACGCTTCCCATCTGCCAGTGAGATGACGGTCAGCAGAGCCTTTCTCTGGCTTCCTTGCTCTCAGACCTCAGGTAATGAGTTGGCTGTCCACGTAAATGTGATGTCCATCTCATTAGATGCTGAAAAAGCCTGTGACAAAATACATCACCCCTTCATGATAAAGGTCTTAGAGAGAGCAGAGATACAAGGAACATACCTAACATAATAAAGACAATTACAGCAAGCCAACATCAAACTGAAGAGAAACTCCCAGTGATCCCACAGAAATCAGGAACAAGACAAGGTTGTCCGCTCGTTCCATATCTATTCAATATAGTTCTTGATGTTCTAGCTAGAGCAATAAGACAACAAAAGGAGATCAAGGGGATACAAATCGGAAAAGAAGTCAAACTCTCACTATTGGCTGATGAGATGATAGTTTACATAAGTTACCCCAAAAATTCTACCAAGGAACTTTTACAACTCATAAACACTTTCAGTAACGTAGGATACAAGATTAACTCAAGAAAAATCAGTAGCCCTCCTTTACACAGATGATACATGGGCTGAGAAAGAAATCAGAGTAAGATCAACCTTCACAATAGCCACAAATAACATAAAATGTCTTGGAGTAACTCTAACCAAACAAATGGAAGACCTGTATGACTAGCACTTTAAATCTTTGAAGAAAGAAATTGAAGAAGACACCAGAAAGTGGAAAGATCTCCCATGCTCTTGGGTAGGCAGAATTAACATAGTAAAAATGGCAATCTTACCAACAAAAGCAATATACAGATTCAATGCAATGCCCATCAAAATCCCAGCAAAAATCTTCACAGACCTCAAAAGAACAATACTCAACTTCATATGGGGAAGCAAAAAATCCAGGATAGCCAAAACAATCCCGCACAATAAAAGAACTTCTGGAGGCATCACAATCCCTGACTTCAAATATTACTACAGAGTTACAGTACTGAAAACAGCCTGGTATACATAAAAACTGACAGGAAGAACAATGGAACTGAACTGAAGACCTGTTAATCCACATACCTATGAACACCTGATTTTTGACAAAGAAGCAAAAAAATATCAAATGGAAAAAATAAAGCATATTCAACAAATGGAGTTGGCATAACTAGATACATACATGTAGAAGAATGAAAATAGATTCATATCTATCGCCATGCACAAAACTCAAGTCCAAATGAACCAAAGACCTCAACATAAAACCAAACACACTGAACCTCATAGAAGAGAAAGTGGGAAGTACACTTGAACGCATTGGCACAAGAGATCACTAAATATAGCCCCAGAAGCACAGACACCGAGAAAAACAATTAATAAATGGGAAATAATAAATGGGACCTTCTGAAACTGAAAAGCTTCTATAAAGCAAAGGACACGGTCAACAAGACAAAACGACAGTTACAGAATGGGAAAAGATCTTCACTAACCCCAAATCAGACAGAGGTCTGATTTCCAAAATATACAAAGAACTCAAGAAATTGGACACCAAAAGATCACATAATCCAATAAAAAAAATGGAGTACAGACCTAAACAGAGAAATCTAAAATGGCTGAAAGACACTTAAGGAAAATGTTCAGCATCCTTAATCATTAGAAAAATGCAAATCAAAACAACTCTTGAGCTTCCATCTTAAACCTGTAAGAATGGCCAAGATCAAATACACTGATGACAACTTATGCTGGAGAGGTTGTGGGGAAAAGGGAACACTTCTGCATTGCTGGTGGGAATGCAAGCTGGTACAACCCCTTTGGATGTCAGTGTGGCAATTTCTCAGAAAATTAGGAAACAACCTTCCTCAAGACCCAATAATACCACTTTTGGGTATATTTCCAAAGGATGCTCAATCATGCCACAAGGACATGGACTCAACAAAATTCATTTTATCAATATCAATAAAGTAAATTTCTTGCTTTAAAAAAATAAGTAAATGTTCAATAGGACATAAAAAAAAAGGGTAGACATGGCAAAGAGTTCACAATGCAACCAGGTTGGGGATGGTGACAGGCAACACAGGAGCACATAGCTACGCACGTGCGCCAGGAGAGCCTCAGGGAATAGCACAAGGTTGGGAGGGTCCCCTGTGCCATTTCCTCAAATGTGTATTGCTCTTAGGATCCAAGTGTGTCCACTGTGCAAGCAGACATGGAGAATAAAGTTCCAAGTGTGGGCTCCAGAGTCTGAGTGGGGTTAGTGCCTGGCCTGACCTCTCCCTGCCGTGACACTAAATGTTTTGACCTCTCAGGGCTTTAGCTTCCTTTCCTATAACATGGAGATAAGAGACTATGTGAAGAATGCACGAGTGAGTCTACGAAACCCAGAAGAAGGCATGGTTTGTGATTCCCAGCTATGTGCACAAAGGATTTAGCGGTCATGTTCAAGTGCATCCTATCTTCCTGGATTTCTACTATATTCCTGACAATGATGATTTATTTTATTTTATTTACTATTACAGTGCATGTGCACACATGCACGTGTGTGGGTGCCAGCTGAGGGCTGGGGTCAGAGGACAATTTTGTGGTGTCTTCTCCATCCACCTTTATGTAGATTAGGCTCACTCAGGTGTGCGCCTTTCCCTTGGAGCCATCTTGCCAACCCTGATGCTGCTCAATTATCTGCAGACTCAGAGGGAGAAAGTGCTCTGTTCAGTAGAGCCTTAAGGAGGTCAGTGGAATGCTCCACAGAGTTTACATTTGTCTCATGCTGTTTTCTGAGGCAAGAGCTAAGGTATCTCAGGCTGGCCTACGTCTCACCGTGTAGTCATGGGTAAGTTTCAACTTCTAATCCTTTGCCTCTGCCTCCTTACAGGCAAGCACCACAGTGCCGATGTCTGTGGTCCTGGGGATAAAACCCAGGGTCTTCCAGCCCAGCCAACTGGGCTGATGGTAGTGATGGAAACTCTTGAGCCTAGACTACCTGTCGTCTTCGGTGAGTTCATCCTCCCACTGCAGAGACAGAAGTTGTGACAGAGGCCGAATGGTCCACGGAGCTGGGACTGCTTACTTTTCAGTCCTTTACAGATGATCACCAACACAGGCTTGGCAGGATCACCATGCAAAGTGGCTCCATAGAACACGATACCCGGGATAAGAATAGACACACCCGCCATGCAAACACAGGGTAGGGGACTCCATGCCCAGACATCTTACCAAGGAAATGGAAGGGGCTTTGAGAGACCCACAGGCCTCAGAGTGCTCAGCACTGGGGGCTGTGCCAAGCATCTGTTGGCAGAGGAGGAGGCTGCGCATCCTGAGCTAGCTCGACAGTGGGGCTCTTTCCTTCAGGGCCAGTTACCAACCTCTCTCCATGTATGTATGTGATCTCTCAACAAACTGTGAATACTCTAGAGCAGTTAGGAATGCAGCTTTTCCCACTAGGCAGTTCTCTAAGGACACCTCTCATGTCTACACATTTACACACTATATCAGCAAAGTGCGGGCGAATACCACATGCACACACCACACGCTCACACACTCTCTGCTGCTCCAAGGCCAGCATCTCCCGCCTGTGTTTCCAACCCTGATGGAGGAAGGTCATTGGTTAATTAAATAAAGAAGCTGCTTGCCCTGATAGGTTAAAACATAGGTGGGAGGAGTAAACAGAATAGAACTCTGGGAGGAAGAGGAAGTGAGCTCAGACTAGACAGCTCTCCTCTCCAGGGCAGACGCCTCAGAGAGACACGATGCTCCACTCTTGCGGGCAGAGGCAAGAGCTCTGCTCTTGAGGCACACGCAATGAAGCTCCGACCCAGGATGGACGTAGGCTAGAATCTCCCTGGTAAGCCACCTTATGGGCTACAGCAAATTATTAGAGATGGGCTAGTCTAGGTGCGAGAGTTAGCCTAGAAGAGGCTAGATAGAAATGGCCAAGCAGTGATTAAATGAATACAGTGTCCGTGTAATTATTTCGGGGCATAAGCTAGACAGGCAGCCGGGGTGCTGGGGACGCAGCCCCGCCGCTCCTATTACAACACAACCTCGTTCTCTCGGGACCTTCCCCCTGCCCTGGGCTGGGCCTCCGTCTTTTACTCTTAGGGACTCAAAAGGAAGAATAACTCCATACAGTTACCCAATTCACTGCAAATCACTGCCCTAATATAACATGGCAAAAGATTCATTGTTGCAGAAATGGCACTTTGACGAAGATGAACACTTACAAATTCTGACAAGGTGGGTGACCAAGGGGAGTAAGAGGGGTGCTGGGGCACCAGTCTCACAGCTGGCATCTTACCGTAATGCCAGAGAGAAGGTCGCTGTTAAAGTGCCTGTGGACAGACAGGGCCGGGGTCTGGCCAGGCCACGGGTCAGCAGTACCTGAAAAGAACGTTCAAGCTGTCAGCCTGAGCAGCAAGCATAGCCATTTGTCCACTCAGAAGAGGGGCTTGGCGGTGGTAGCGCATGCTTTAATCCCAGCACTCGGAGGCAGAGGCAGGAAGATCTTTGAGGTTGAGGCCAGCCTGGTCTATACAACAGGTTACACAGCAGACCCCATCTCAAACAAAACAAAAAGGTGAAAAGGTAACAGAACACTTGAGATAAACCGCTCAAAAAGAAGGAAGCTGCTGAGTGTGGAGGGCCTTTCCGCTCATCACTACTATGCTTCAGCATAATACTGTAATGTCCTCTCCATGCACCTAAGCTAAGAAACAGCTAATAACAGCTAAGGAAATGAGTGTCTGCGAGTGGGGTGCAGTACCCCCCGCAGTCTTGGCTTCCCAGGAGGCTGAGGCACTCACGTCTTGGGGGTTGAGGATGGCTTGGGCAGCACAGTAATCCTCAAACAGTGAGTTTAAAAAAAGCCACGTGAAATGTGACTTAAGCTTAACTGCTCCTCGTCCAGCCAAGGATAACAGTCACCATGACACGTTCTGCAGACTCGCTACTACCATGCTGTGGAGATGTGCAACTGAACTGGGAGACGAACCATCCCAGCATCAGGAAGAAGGAAGGGTCGCATCAACGTTCCTTCTAAAGCCTGGAAAGTCCATAGCATCTCAGGAGCAACCTACTCTGCCCACTCTCTGGCCTGAGAACTAGCATCGCGTACGGAACTGACAGATGCCATCTGAGGATGCTGAGTTAGAAATGCATGGCCCCCCTCCACCAAGGAGGGGCCTCCTACCACGGCCTCACTGTCAGTCAAGACTCTGGGCTGCCCTCGAATCCATTCGCTACAACATTCTCGGGGCTGAGTGCCACTGTCCTCCCTACAAAACCACAGTGACCTGAGTGAGGGACGAAAAGGACACTGTGTACTCAACTCTCCCTGCAAGGGAGGACACAAGGCACATGTGAACCCACAGGAAACTCCAGTTCAGGCACTGCAGGGACACATTAGGATGGGGTCACAGACCTGTAACACAGAGTAAAATCCACGCTGGTTGAGATGACCCATTATATTTGCACAAATGTGGTTCAGGGCTGGTCGAAAGCTCTCACCTAAATGAAGGAAACAGCGTGAGAAGGCAATCTCTTGCCACAACGTGAGCAATTTATGCAGGACAAAGGGGGAGGGGCTGAATGAGAAATGCCCCAGCAATGGGACACTGTCCCCAGCAGGTGATGCTGACTAGAAAGCTGTAAAGTAGAAATTTGCTGGAGGAAGTGCGTCACAGGGTGTGTGGGTATTGCTTTGATACTTGAGCCTTGCCCTGCTCTCTGTCCCTGCTTCCTGGTACAAGATGAGCCCACTCTGGTTCCCCACCGACATCTCTAGCTCCTGCTGCCCACCTTTCCCCCGCCCCAACTGTCAGGCAAAAGGGAACCCCTTTCTTCTCTCAAGTGCTTTTATCATGTGTTTTAGCACAGCTACAGACAAGCATCTGACACAAAGCCCGGAGTCATGACCCCAAGGGAAGGGACATTCTGCCTATGCTCTTAGTCCCTTAGGGCCCTGGGAGGCCCATTCTCACAGGTTTGGCTCAACTGTGTTACTTCATGGGTCGATCATCTGATCCCTAGCCAGAAACACTGCTGGTCCTGCCTCCTCTGCCTACCAGGACCTGTATGCCCAGCAGGACTCAGAACTTAATAGCTTTGGGACACTTCCTGAGTCCAGAAAAATGTATAAAACCAACACTTCTTGCTCACTCAAGGCGTGGATTTGCATGGAACAGAATTTTCCATGAATTTTAGATTACCAGCTGACAACTTGCAGCACCCGGTACAACATAACTGCTCTGGAGAGAGGCTGCAACGCACTGAGAACCTACACATTCCTACAGGGGCAAGTTCTTCCATGTATGTCCAGTCTACAGCTGGTGACTCCCAGGCTATGGGTGCTGCTTCTGGTCGGGAGCCATCAATTCAGCAGACTCCAGCTCTCAAGCACTGCCCACCACTCTATCTCCAGTGACACCACGGGGCTTGGCATGTATGAGGCTACGTGTATTATTATTAAAAAATTTTTAGCCAGGCGGTGGTGGCGCACGCCTTTAATCCCAGCACTTGGGAGGCAGAGGCAGGAGGATCTCTGTGAGTTCGAGGCCAGCCTGGTCTACAAAGGGAGTTCCAGGACAGGCTCCAAAACTATAGAGAAACCCTGTCTCGAAAAACCAAAAAAAAAAAAAAAATTTTTTTAGATTTATTTTTACTTAATGTGTATGAGCACTCTTCCTGCATGTATGCATGTGTAACACATCTGCCTGGATCCCCTGGAACTGGAGTCAGGGATAGTTGTGAGCCACCATTGGGATGGTGAGAATCCAACCAGGAGTCCTCTGGAGGAGCAGTCACTGTTCCTAATAACTGGGCCCCTTACTCCATTCCAGCCCCTTACTATTTTTTTTAATTTTTTTAAAAAAACATATAACACAAAAAGGTCTCGGTGGAGTCCACCATTCACACAAGGTGTTGGAGGAGTTAGAAACAAGAGCAGGGAACAAACTTCCTTGCACAGAAAGTTCAAAGGCAGGCACATGCTAACAAACACTGGGTACTATGAAGGAGCCTGGCAGGAAGTGCCAAGTGCACAGGCTTAGGCTCCGAGCCTCCCTGAGCTTGTGTGGCCAAAGTGCTTCTCATGAGTAGGAGGCGTCTCCCTCTGTGGAAATGCTGGTTGGGAAAGATTTCTGAAGCGGGCTCACACACCTTTTCCCCGGAGAATCTTCCATGTTGATGTGTCTGTGAAGGTGACAAGCATGGTGAGGTGCAGTGTGATGAGCCTGGAGTCTTGCAAGATTTCCGGCTGCAAACAATGGAGTAAGATTAACACTCATGCCCATGATCCCACTCCACGACACGTGTACATCCTACACTGCACAGCTGACTCACACCGGAGTCCACACAATATATTCTAGAATTCCCCGGCCCAAAGGCTGCCGAGAACAGAGAACTGAGCATTCCTGGGAGACAAGGTCCCAGGTTGCCTCACTCTGTGCTTACAGCTCTGGCAGAGGACAGCTGCAACACAGACTAATGGGGTCTTGGGCGACAACCTTTGGCCTTACTATTTACTGGCTGTGTGATCTTAGAGAAGTTTCTGTGCCTTGGTTTCCTTAGCTGTTGACCTGGGACAGGAATGCTTTCTTCCTGGGGCTTTGTGAGGAATAATGGCTTACTGCACACAGAAACTGACAACAGTGCCTGACTCATAGCTCAGCCCAGGTTCTGCTGCCGCTTCTTGCAACTGTGATGCTTTTCCTATTTTGCAAGAGTAAGCCAGGCAAATGTGCGACTCCTCTCTAGGCTCAGAGACCTGCAGTACGCAGTATAGTATAGAGCTGCCCAATGGGGTGCTGGAGATGGAACACAGGTCCTCTGAAGAGCCGCCAGCACGCTCCACTGCTGAGTCATCTCTGCAGCTTGTTCTTAGGTTTTCAAAGGGCCTCGTGGCAGAGATCTATTGTGGAATGCAGTGTGTGCACACATGCGCGTGCGCACGACTAACCTGCCTGCTCGGGCCTGAGGCACTCTGGTGGGAATCTTGGAGTTCTAAGGATGGGGTATAGAGTGTGAAGATCCCTGCTCTGTACCTCGATGCCTCACTGATCAGCTGTGAAGGGTGCAGCTTGCTACTGGCTCGTTGCCTTGGCAGGGCTGTGGCAAGAGTCATCCATCACTCCCTCAACATGATCACTGGGGGCTTTGGGGACACTCACTGCGCTGATCGCCTGCAAGCTCTGGCTCCCCAGGGAGACGGCAGCTCATTGTCTACTCACATCCTGCCCTCCTCTGTGTACAACCTGAGAGTGGCCACAGGACCAGGCTGTGAGGTTGAGCTCGGGGTCCTCCTGGACTTTAGAAGTCCTCAGGAATTTCCCAGCTAGGAAAGGTGGCCTCCTTTTCTCTGAGGTCAAGACAGGACAGGGTCAGAGTTTGAGGTCAGAATTGCTGGCTATGCGATGACAGGAAGAGGAAGGGACAGCTGCCATGCTTTAGAATGCATTCTAAAATGGCTCTGGCTCAGCTTGTCACACGCAGGTGTACGAATGTGTCTCTTCAGGCTACTAACAAGGGGCTTCCTTAGTTGTGCAAGAGACAAGAATTCATTACACCAGAACGGGAAGGAGGACAGCTTCCTGACTGTTGAGTTAGTTTGTGTTTTGGAGGGAGGTGGAGGTTACGCATGTGCAGTGTAGTGTACATGTGGTGTGCTGGTATATGCATCTGTGCATGTGTGTAGAGGCAGGTTGGACATTCAGTGTCTTCCTCTATTGTTCCATCGTACTTTTTGAGACAGGGTCTCTCACTGAACCCAAAGATCAGCATTTTAGCTAAGCTGGCTGGCCAGCTAGTTCCTGGGATCTACCTGTCTCTGTTCCCCATTGCTGGGCTTATAGGCTCTCATGGCCATGGCCAAAGTTCATGTGTTGAGGATTTAAATTCAGGTCCTCTGGCTTGTACAACACTCTTACTCACTCAGTCACTTCCCTGTCCCTGAAAAGGGTTCCTTGGTGTGGGAGACTGTGGCAAATGTAATCAATGTTCAATATGTGCTCCCAAGACGGGGTCACAGTAACCAGAGCATCTACCCTGCTCGTCCCAGACATCCATCTCAAGTCAATTCTCTGCTAGACTGCTGAAGGCATAAATAAAGAGCAAACCAGGTGTGCATAGACTTGCTGGGTTGAGTCTGGGGGTTTGGTTTACCTTGAGTTGTTCAAGAAGCTCACAGCAGTACCACAGGATGTTCTTGATCTGCTTAATCCACAGCAGAGTGAGGTCCTTGGAAAGAGCCAGGGACACGTACCATACCTACAGGACACAAGAAGAGCAGGAGTGTGGGCAGTGATGAGGTAGGGCTGTCTGCATGAGTAATGGAAAGCAGCATGTACTTTAACACTAACCCCCGAGATCAGAGTCCAGAAAAGGCAGTCACTATCTTGAATAAAAGGCAGGAGCAAAGCACGGCTTTGTAGATGAGGACCAAAGCATTGTTCATCCACCCAATCCTCAACTGCTTATCTGTGTGATCCCCTGAGCAGGACCTTTCAGACCATGGAAGCGAGCCTTCTAGAACTCGTGAGAGACTCTCAGCTTGGTCCACTCACCTTTGGCTCATTTTCTGCATCCATGCTGCTCAGGATGCTACGGCACAACTTCTCCAATCTCTGCAGGAGCAGAAAAGCTGGTTATGAATTCTCCAAACTAATCAAAACATGAGAAAGAGGGGACTACACGTATGGTGGGCATGCAGGCAACATGTCAGGTGGTTCATATGTGCACAATCATACTCAGTACCCTCTTAGAGACAATGACACTACAGATACAAATTACAGGCAGGTTTCAAACTGGTGGCTTACAGAACTCATGGGTCCTAGAAATGTGTTTTTATCTTTCTGTTTTTCAAGATGATTTCTCTACATAGCCTCTGACCAGTCCCCTGGATGTGAGGCTTCCTTTCTTGCGCACAGTCCTCTCCTCGCCTTCTGGCTTTTCTCAAAGTCCTGGTACCAGGTGACTGTGTTTCTTTTGAACTCAGAGCCCTTAGCCCCTGCCCTCTGCATGGCAACCCACTGGCCAGCCTGTGCTGTCTCGACACTGACCCTCTCTGAATTCCTGGGATGCCAGGAATTACAGACCCTTGGATCTTCTCTGCCTCATTCCTGGGAATTGGATCATTGTTTATACCTCCTTGCTCCCACTGGGATGTTTTTGGAGACCCATTGGCTATTCCTAACCAGCTATTGTTGCAGGACTACCAGCTGTTGGCCATAGAGCTGGAGATGCAAGACCATCAGACACGTCCAGGAAAGGATCAGGTGCTTTAAGCCCTAGGGAGTCGACTTGGCTCCACCTCAAACAGCATTTTGCCAGGTCCAAGCCGCACCTGATGGTTCCACAGAGCTGAACAGTGAAGTGAAACAGCCAGATATTCCAGGATGTGGCCAGCACCCCAGCTTTCTCAGGTCCCCCCAAAGATGAACGATGCCCCCAGGTCAGGAGGAAGTAGTCTTGAGAACATGGCGTCCTCATCTCTGCCTCACCTGCTACCCCTTTCTAACTCCTCACCTCTTTGTGATAAAAATGGAGGAATGTTAGCATTCAGGCATCTGTACTGGCCTAGCTGTGGGGTCCTGACAGGATATGTCCTCAGCTGCAGCCGCTAAGAGCACCTCCTCTGCACACTCATTATGTTCCCTTTTAAAATGTCCCTGCCCACCTCCCACTCTCTCTCCCTCTCTGCCTATCTCTCTCCCTCATCTCTCTCTGCCTTTCTCTTCTCTTCTGCTGCTCCTGTTCCCAGGGGCTGGTTTCCTCCCTGCCCTCCCCTCTTCCTACGTTCCCTTTCCCCTAATAAAAACCCCTCCACATGGACTCTGCTGCATGGCCTCTCTCTCTTGTGCTGTTTTTAAAGTTACAACAGGGTGTGCTAGTTTGAATGTAACTGACCCCACTCTCATAGGACGTGTGGCCATGCTGGGGAAGTGTGCCGCTGTGTGTGTATGTGGGTGCTTTGAGGTCTCATTTGCTCGTTTCCCTCAGTGTGACAGTCAGTTGACTTTCTGCTGGCTTCTGCTCAAGATGTAGCACTCTCAGCTCCAGCACCGTGCCTGCCTGCAGGCCGCCATGCTCCCCATCATCATGATAATGGGCTGAACCTTTGAAACTGTAAGTGAGCCAGCCCAGTTAAATGTTTTCTGTGTGAGAGCTGTGGTGGCCATGGTGTCTCGTCATAGCAACAGAAACCCTGACTAACACAGGGCTTACCTGATTTAGTTTAATTTAGTTTTTAACTACGACACAGGGCTTACCTCATTGTCCTCTTTAGTTTTGTATATGAACAGCAGTTTCCTGGCAATCTTAAAAATACAAAGTGCACTTCTTTTACTGGACCCAGAGTCATCTGTGTTAAAAAACTCATCAGTCTCTCTCCTAGATAGGGAAGGGTCAAAATAAAATAAAATAAAAAAGACATCCTTAATCAGGAGCACTAAGCAACAGGACTGCTTCTTGAGCACCACGAGGGAAAACTGATTCACTTTCTGCCCATCAGCAGTGGGCAGGAAGAGTGTGGTGGAGTTGCTCTCACCTGAGGTCTCTGTGCAGTCGCCTCCGGCAGAGGAAACCACGCACTATGGCCTGAATGATCACCGCTGAGCGCTCCCGCTCCTTCTGCTCCAGCCTTTCTTCTCGTGCCTGCCGCGCTCTGTCAATGAACCACGCTCTGGAGGTCTGAGATACAGTGAACATGTTTGCAAACCGGCAGGAACCCTGCAAGGACAAGAGGAGCTGGTGTAGGGCACCTGTGCACACTCGGGTGGGGCTTGGATGCAAAGGGCAGGTGGTACCTGGGCAGCAGCAGAGGTGCTTAGCAGCCTCCATCCCCCACAGAGCTCATGGCTCTCCTGATCCAAGTCTCAACTTCCTGCCAGCTCCTGTCACACCACCCACAGAGAACAGAGATTCCATGGCTTAGGGGAAATTTCACATTTTCTTAGGGGCAATCGCAGAGCTTGGTGGAGAGCAGAGAATCTTCCCTATCCAGAGAGCGCCATTTAACTCCATGTGCCAAAAGGTTCCTAGACATTTGCTTTCTCCACTACGTTCGCCATACTTAGAAGGCAATAACACAGCCACCTTCCATCGTGGCAGGGAAGACTTGAAGGAAGAAACCTATGCAGTCATCACTTTGGTCACCCATTCACACCTAGGCCCAGCAAAACATTGGAAAAAAAAGTTAAAAAAAATTATTGCAGGTGGTGGTGGTGCATGCCTTTAATCCCAGCACTCGGGAGGCAGGCAGGCGGATCTTCTGAGTTCGAGGTCAGCCGGGTCTGCCAAATGAGTTCCAGGACAGGCTCCAAAACTACAGAGAAACCCCGTATTGAAAAATCAAAAACAAAAAAGAAGCAAACAAAACAAAACAAAAGATTATTATTTAAAAGTGTTTAATTACGTTTTATCTCAGCAAGAATGAATAAGCAAGATTGTATGTGTATAGACACATACTGGAGCCACAGTGCACACCCCTCATGCCTGTGGGAAGATCAGAGGACAAGGTATGACTCAGTTCTCTCATTCTACTACGTGAGTCCTGCAGGTGGAGGTCAGGCTGCCAGGCTGGGCAGCAGGCCCTCACTGCTGTGCCAATTTGCTGGCAATTTAAAAAAGTTATCATTGTATATATGTATGTGTGGTGTTTGTGTGGGCAGGCGTGTCAGTGTGCATGTGTAGTGATCAGAAAACAATCAGAGGGGTTGATTTTCTTTACATGGATTTTGGAGCTTGAAATCAGGCTGTCGGATCTGCAATCACCTCTACCCGAGCCACCCACACCCCAACCCCCAATCAGCCGCAACGCTACCCCTGAGCCACCTGCACTCTACCGCCTGGTCCTTCTGCTCCTCTACCTGAGGCAGCTCAGCATCCCAAGGTCTTTCTTTACAAATTACATTTATTGAGGCTGAAGAGCTGCCTCGTGAATTAAGAGCACTTGCTGCTCTTGGAAAGACCCAGGTTTAGTTTCCAGAAGCCACGAAGTAGCTCACAACCACCTGTAACTCTAGTTACAGAGATCTGATGCCTTCTTCTGGCCGTGCAGGTATTGCACACTCATGATACACATCCACACATTCAAGCAAAACACTCAGATACATAGATTGATAAATCTTTTTTAAAAATACATTTAAAAATGACATTTCTATATTGTATGTGTATGCACATGCGTGTATGTGTGCGAGTATGGGATGTGTGTAGTTGGAGGAACATGCAGGAGTCAGTAGTCTCCTTCCACCATGTAGATTCCAGGGATCCCACTCAAATGTCAGGCTGCTCCACAGATGCCTTTGTACCCACCGAGCCATCTTGCAGATCCCCAAGGTCTTTTTTTTTCTTGTATGTGTTACATGTTCCATATGAATCGAAACGTGTGTGTACATGTACATGGAGGACTGACACTTATGTCTTCCTCTATTACTCTCCATTTTATTTTTTAATGTAGGGTTTCTCACTTGAGCCCACTGCTCACAAATCACATGATGTACCTATTTTGAATTGCCCTCAGGGACACTATTTCTGCCTCTGAAGGGCTGGGATTACAGTCAAGTGCCACACTTGCCCAGCACAGGTGGATTCTGGGAACCTGAATTCTAAACCTCATGTTTGCATGGCAAGGGCTTTTTCCACCAAGCATATTTCCAGCAGCCATGACAGCCCATTTAATCTGGATAGGGGACACTACATATCACAGTCTGCGGCCAGGCCACACAGGGGAACTGCTCTCGTCACTAACAGGTGCTGTGCAGGGCAGAACACCAACATGTACAGGATCACTAGTAATTGTTTTCTGCCCCAAGCGGGTGGCTTTGAATGACAGCATTGACCCATGGAGACTCACAACTGGGTGACTTCTTTAGCAATCCCCAAACACGGCCTTATCAGCCCAGCTGACTAACGCAAACCCGGAGTTTTGGAAAAGCATCTTTCATCAGGTTAATTCACCCAAAGTAGCAGCCACTTTGAAACACATCTAGAATAAAAGGTGGAACTAGATTCCTGTCACATGAACATACATCCAGGGACCTCTAGCCCTTTCCTCACCTGATTCACGCCTGTCAAATGACACTAGGGACTTGCCAGCATGCTGGCCTATCTATCACCGGTAACACTCAAGGAAACATTGTTCTGTGCAGGCTAGTCAGACACACTACCACCAAGTTCTACAACAGCCAGTGCCATCTACTGAAACAGACCAGCATAATCTGCTAACCATAGGGAAAGAGCTAGAACTAGAGAGGCAGAAATCCCCACCTGTTCCCTCTTCTGCCAGGCCCGGAAGCTCACCTGAGAACCTGCCTGTACAGCGGAGATGCTAGGTGACCATCAGTGACCTCACAAGCCTCTGGTTTCAGAGGAGTTGGTTTTCTGGCATAAGAAAAAATTAGAATTAATATTGTTTTGTAGGTGTGGCATCCCAATGTTACTAAGTGCAAGTAATATAGTTGATTGATTTTAAAACCGTTTAGGGACCAGAGAGATAGCTCAGCAGTTAAAAGCATTTGGGTGCTCTTCCAGAGGACCTGGGTTCAATTCCCAACACTTACATGGCAGCTTACAACTTCTGTTAGTCCAGTTCCCGAGGATCCAACACCCTCTACAGACACACATGCAGTTACAACACCAATGCACATAAAACTAAATCATTAAAATAAGCCCTCTAAATCTACTAAAGTCTCCTCTAAATGTGACACTACTTCAAAAGTAACTCCAAGAAGTGATACAATGTTAAAAGACAATCACCCTTCACATTTTCAATACTCTGGAAAATTGTTTATGCCTCAGAAGTGCAAGGATGGCTGCCTGGGAGAGCACAGGCTTGTACTTGTCAGAGGAAAGGCGAGCGAATGTGCACACTGGAGACCACACTGCAGTGAAACAGAGTTGAGGCCTCAGGTCTGATCTCTAGCGTGGTAAAAGGGTCAAAAACAAAACAAATTGGCCATTTTGTGTTGTGGGATTATGAGGAGCCCCCCCCCCCTTCACAGAAGAAGTCCATGGGTCTGAGTCTCACACACAGCAGGCACCAGCCCACTCCTCCAGCCTCTGGCTCTGTCAACCCTACTCATAGGGGGTCCCAGAGTTTTCTGCCTTTGATAATCAGGTTTGATGCTTGTCATGAAAACAGACACGTGTGTACCATGGTTCTTCGGAGCTGTTAACAGAGCCCAGATGTATTGCTTTTACAGACACAAAAGGATTTTCTCTTTTTGGCATTATTTTCAATTGTGTGTCTGTCTGTGAGGATGTAAGTCCAGTGCCCAGGAGGGCCTAAAGAGAGTGTCAGATCCCCTGGAGATGAGCCATGTGATGTGGGACTAGAACTTGAGTCCTCTTCAAGAGCAGCAAGTGCTCTCAACCACTCATCTCTCCCCAACCCGTTTATTATTTTTTTCTAATAGTCCCATCTGCAGAATTAAGCTGTTTCCCTAGCCCAGATGAACTAAGGTTTGTCAGACCCAGCACTTGGGACCACGAACCCCTGGGCCTATTGTTGAAATGATGAACTGTCAAGCTTCTGAGAGGTGTGAGCAGGGCTCCAGGCTCGACTACAACACCAAGTCCTCTCCTCAAGATGGTCCTACTAGCAGCTGCAGAGCTGGCTCAGGGCTGTGAGTGACGGCTCTTCTTGCAGAGAACCAGAACTCAGTTCTAGAAGATTCAATGCCCTCTCCTGGTCATGGGCATGCACATATATACATGCAAGCAAAACACTCATACAACTTAAAATAAAATTTTAAAAAATCTTTAAAAAAAGAATAAAGAGATCCCTAGTAGCAGGCAGGACAGAGGAGCAGCAGGCGTGCCCTCCCAGCAGAAAAACAAATGGCTGCACGCAGACTGTACCTGAGAGTGCTCACTTCTCCCCAGGACCTCCCAGGCTCTGATCCCTTTCTTGGGATTATTCCCACGAAAAAAATCTTATACACGGCTTCTATTTACACTGCACAATAGTCTAAGTGTGCGGTTTTCTTCATTCTCTCCTATACCTCCTCACTTGCACAATCCAGGAATCAAGACTCACGACTGAGTAGTACGTCCTCATTCCCCGAAAGTCACAGAGAAACACAGCAAAAACTGTGACAGAGAGGCCTCAGATCTGAGAAAATGGCCCTCAGACCTTTCTAGTCCTGATCCTACCTCTTATTTTACAGTCCCTTGAGTACTCTAGGCCCTTGTCTCCTGAGGATAATAACAATACTCAATCTCAGGGTTGCTAAAGGAGGGCATGGGACATTTGCCCTTCTTAACCTTAATTTAATCACTGCACTGTTGAGATTAGGAATGAAAGGGAAAATATTAATAACTGGCAATTGGAAGTTGATCATATCTAAGGAAACCTTACTACATTGTCCTTCAAAGCTTAGAATCTGGTTAGGGAAATAAGAGGTGTACAGGAAGGGAGTTTAGAAAACAGTAAGTTGGTAAGGATTCAGAGCATCTGGAAGGGGAAATAAGTCCTCTAAGTGTCTCACCTAACAAGGATGGCAACACTGTGAGAAGATCAATTCTTGCCACCCCACCCCCAAGACTTAGTCTGGGTTATACAATTAATAAGTGTCAGAGCCAAGCTTTCAATGCTAACAGACAAGATTCAGACTCTGCGTTACCTCTATATACCTAGGCAACCTGCTTAAAACCCAGCTACTCTGGATGGGACTAACTTCAAAGAGAGCCGCAAAACCGCATAAGGGTCCAGACTGTGTAGTAAAATGAATACATACTGCTGGAACGATTTTCCTTTCTGATAGAAAAAGCTAGGTCGCCAGGCTTAATGGCCACCTTTTAAGGGCAGGTCATAAAACAGAAACTGTAGGGATGTTTAACTTGCCCTTCCTGTACATCGGCCCTATCCTATTAGGTTACAATACCCCAATTTTAAAAGTTCAAGAATAGGCAATGGGTCTTAATGAAAACATTATTGGTTCAAGAATAAGCAATAGGTCTCAAATAATCCAAGGAATGGCTCATAGAAATCTACAGCGAAATGCAGAGAGGGCACAAAACTTGACTGTGTCCTCCGAGTTCCTGAATTTGAACCCCAAAGGAATTACTTACTGGCAAGTCAAACAAACAAGATTCAGGATTCCCCCACTTACAGAATGGCACCATAAAGAGAAGTTGAGAATGCCAGGCTCCTTTGCGGCTAGGCATTCGGTCAAAAATAGGGTCAAGTTTTTCTGTATTAAGAATTATCAGGAACCACTATAAAATGTATTATAAAACAATCTAAATACTCAATTTAAAAAGGAGGAAACTCAGGGTCAGAGACGTGACTGGATTTACCCAAGGTCACACAGCCAGCGCACAGAACTCAACTCCACTTCGGGTGCCTCCTAAGGCCCAACATCAACAACGACAATAAGTAAGTCTCGTCCATAGATAGTTGGCTATTAAGGCCAGTTGCCTCCAACAAGAAAATCGATGGAAAGGGGCCACGGAGAGATCCCTGGAGCCAGAAAGTCAGCCCCCAGAACCTTCCCGTTCGACTTCACTAAGCCAAGACTCGGCCCCCAGACAACCTCCCTCAGTCCTCGGTCCCGCCACCCAGAGAATCGACCATCCTGTTTCCACTTGCTACCCGCAGGCCGGAGATCTTTATCCGTTCGAGGACCCCACGCTCGGGGTCCGGCCCGCAGTTGCCGCCGCCTCAGCCCGATACCCCCGAGTCCGGCCAGACCCGGGGTAGCGGCCGAACTCCGGCCGCCATCTTGCCCCGGGTGTTGTGCTCCAAACTCCGCCTAGAAGCAATTATACAGTTCCGGGAAACAATGGTTCCGTACAGTTTCTTGGCCCGGGAAAGAAAACCTCTCTTCATCCTGTCCTCTTATTTGGCAGACAAAAAGAAGAAACATCCAGAAGTAGGATAAATACCTGACTCAGCCATGGGGAAGTGGAACCCACCCGAGAGAGAGTGGTTGAATGGCAAAGAGTGCTCATGTCGGGCTCCAGGGGACACTTTAAGAAGGGTCCCTCTGCGGGGCGGAAGTGGGGTGTGGACAACGGAAGTGCCCGCCCCGGCCCCGCCTCCGCCCCCTGCCCTGAGTGAGCTGGGTGTTTCCTGCCTATCAGTCCGGATTTGTAGACTCCGGCGTCCTCCGACTTTTCATGGTGAGGGCGGTGGCCGCTGTCGGGGGGCTACGGGCCAGCGAGGGCGGCGGGCGGCGGCGAGGCCGAAGGGGAGGAACCCGCTGGACTAGGCGCCGTGGGCGGCGGGCGCGATAGCGGAGGGTGCTGGGTAGTGCGTGCGGGCGAGGTCGGGCGGGGGAAGGGCCTTGGATGTGGAACTGGGGGGTCTGCGAAGGTGCGTTTGGACTTGCGGAGATGTGCAGGGCGGTGAGCGGACGTGCTCTGAGTCTCGAGCGTTGATTGGAGATGGGATTTGGAAGATTGTTAGAACAAAGAGACGGCATCGAAACCGACGTTCGGGGTGGGAAATGAAGACTCGAGGGCGTGTGGGACTCATGGAAGTTGTGTCTTGAGTAGTTGGGTTTCGGGCAAGACAGAAAAGGGCTTCCATGTTCCTCTGAGCCTACAGTCTGGAGCGAAACGACTGTAGATTCAATACTTGAAATTCTAGGGAGGGATGCCAGGTGTCTGAGGTCAGGGTATCTTGACCACAGAGTCTAGCCTCAAGTGGCATCAGGGTACCTATCTAGTCACTTTCGTTGAGGTCTTCGGTGACCACACCTCGGGATCCCAGGATGTCTCCTGTTGCTGTCTGGGCTGTGGACTGGTTTCTGTTTACCTGGGATTCTCAAGGGTCTGTTTCTTCAATGGTTCTTTGTCCTTGGGTGGCGATGGGGAGAGATCAATCCAGGTCCTTTGTTTACCACTCACTCCCTGGAAGATCAGTCCCAAACCGAAGACAAATATATATATGGTTTTGATCAGCTTCATTTTGTGTAAAACAAGAAACACTTCGGCAAAAGAAGGCCAGTAGCACCAGCAGCTCTTCAGCCAGTCCCTGGGCCAGCAGCATAACCTGAGACTCGTTCAGAGCTGCCCGGTTTTCAGCCCTAAGCACAGACAATCTGGGCACAGGGTGTGTCGACTTATTTTTACAAACTCTGCTGTGAGAGGGAGGCAATTGGTATCAGCCCTGGCACAGTTCTAATTCTTAGCTTACTTCCCTAGTAAAGCAGGATTGACAGTATCCTCACCAGACAGTTAAGAGAAGCTTGTTAAAAATTAGCAGAGCCGAGCAGTGGATGGCGTACACCTTTAATCCCAGCACCTGGGAGGTAGATGCAGGTGAATCTGAGTTTGAGGCCAGCCTGGTCTACAGAGCAAGTTCCAGGACAACTAAGGCGACACAGAGAAACCCTGTATCAAACACAGAGAGAGAGAGAGAGAGAGAGAGAGAGAGAGAGAGAGAGAGAGAGAGAGAGAGAATGAGACAGAATGAGAATTGCCTTCGAATGAGGCTGCAACCTTTTCTGCATTGCAGCAGAGACCTCAGTTTAGGAAGGTGCTATGGTTTAGCCACCATGAGTGAGTGAGTAGTGCCTCAGTTTCTCTGGGGGACGAATTCTCAGATCCTGCAGCTACTTAACATCCAAATCACCTGAAAGAACCTTTTAAGCCCAAGTTACTAGTGGCATCACCCGCTGCTTGCCAGCCTTCTGGTTAGCTGGTCGGGGTCTAATCCAGGCAGGCACCAGTGTTTTGAAAGTACAGATCACTCTAGTAGCATTGTGTGAAGACACATGGTCTTAAGGAATTTTAGGGTTAGAAGAGAAACCTAAAAATAGAAGGGTTAGGTGGCCCTTGCTTATCTTTGAGGGAAGGGAACAGTATTTGGAAGATTATATATAGCTTTAAAGTCTGTTTCACAAGTTGGGAAACTGAGTCTTGGGTTCAATTGCTCTTGTGAACATTATACAGAAAGATGGCCTAAGAGTTGCAGACCAGGGTTGCTAGGTCCTCAAGCTCGTTTCCCTCTGCTCATGAGATGGGCTGCAGGGATCTGGTATTCTCTGCGTTGTTCCCCCCCCCCGTCTTATTTGTCTGATTTTCCCCTCAAACCAATAGTTCTCACCTTTCTGTGGATTTTTTTTAATCTTCTCAAGCATGCAGATGGTTGCTTCCTGCCTTGGGCTCTGAAGCCATGCAGTGAGACTTTCATTTATGACACTTTGGTAGGTTTTTATGTGTGGGTCAGGAATTCACTGGGCCAGCAGAATAAGAAGTTAGAGAGCTTCCTCAAGACCACAGAGCTAATTATAGCTGAATAAAGGGGTACAGAACCTTTTACAACAGAGGCTTGGCATCTTGGCTGCCTCACATTAGGACCAGCTGGGGAATTTAAAAAAAAAAAAAAGTTGTTCCTGGGTCACACCCAGAAGAATGATAACATCAGAATTTCTGTGAACAGGACCCAAACATTCTGTCCTTTTAATGCTCCTCTGGGGTCCAGGTAGAGCCACCATTTAGAGTTGGTGAGGAGAGAAACCTAACACTGGGACATGTTTCAGACAAACAAATCCATAGATCACGAGGTGTTCCCTTCCGCTCACAGTAGCCACATCTATGCTCCGCTCATCCCTCACTCATGAAGTCAGCGTGTAATAGGGCAGACAGCAGCACTGCTGAGGAAGGCAGGGAAGTCTGCTGTGGCAGCCCTGCTTCCTGCCCGCAGGTCACCGTCACTGAGCCCAGGGGACATGGATGCAGCCAGAATCTGCTCCCCAAGGGTCTCTCCTGGCATTAGGCTAATTAGTTGACTCGGGGTGAGGGGCTCTGGGAAGTTTCTAGGGTTTTGTACTTTAGACCTGGTGTCACAGGCTCCATAGTGATATTTAATGCCTTTGTCCCTTAGTAATTCATAGCTGGAGACAGTCTCGGAAGAGGAGACAGTGATATCATAATTGGAGTGTTTCTGCTGGAGTGTTTAGCCAGCCTGGAGCTGTGCTGAGCGCTTTCTGTTCGCTGGCCTCCTGCAGTGGGGGAGGAAGCCAGCGTCTGTTTAATGGCTGGGACATTCAGGTGTCTCGCCCATGTTCCTGCCACTACTAAGTGGCAGAGTTGGGGCCTTGAACATGGGTCTGACAACTGAGTCCTTAACTACGTGTTACTTGTCTTTTTGTGTTTTTCTTCCTTTCTTGACTTAACATATCATAGCTCTAAATATACCGAGCATCGTGAAAAATGTAGAGCCAGCCAGACCTTGTCCACATTCCTTGCTTGCTTGTCCCTGACCTCGTGGCTTTGAGAAGTGACTGACTCTCTGTGAGCCATGGAACGGAGATGGCAATCCCTACCTCTCAGGTTGTGTCTGTCAGTCAAGTGGTCAAGACCATAAGTCTGGAGTGTGTCACTGTTCTTTGACTTCTCAGAGTGGGGCTGCACAGATGCACATTCTCTAAAGCCCAGCCGTCTGTGCACAAGGTGTGATGCAGCACATGCGGTGTCCATACGGAAGTGCACAGGCATGTCCTGGTCTGTGGGTTTTACGTCAGGTGCCTTGCAAGGTGCTAGACTGCTGCCGCAGACTATTTATTTTGTCTGTTTGTGTGTGCGTGTGTGTTACAAGTTTATGTCTGAAAGGATGTAGAAGTATTTCCAATTTGGGGCAAATTTCCTCTTACTCCCTTCTCTGTGCCCCCCCCCCACACCTGTAAGCCTTTCTTTTGCCCTCTTGGTCATCAAAGTTGGAAAGTGCTTGATTCCTAGAATCTCCTGCCCCGGTGGCATTGTTTCTGGAGGACGGGTTTGGCCGTGACTGTTAATCGAGCAGCTCTGGGGGCTGGGGGAAGTGCAGGGTCCTGCTTTCCTCCTGGCATCATGCCTTAGACCCCAGGAGAGCCCCACCTGAGCTCTGGAAAGCAGTTTTTTGGGGGGCGGGAGGAGGGGTGCACGTGTGCACATGTACAGAGCCTGTGGGGCTCTGACACAAGTTTCCCAGCTGGGATTTCCACCACCGTTGAGGAGGGCAGAGGGGGACAAAAGAAGAAATGCCTGAAGAGAATTGGTAGCCTTGAACCATATTTTCCATCACTTGCTCACTGCCTGCTGTAACAGATTGCATCTGTTTGTCCCGTGCCTAATAGAAAGAGGGATGTTTTGCCATTTATAATATAGTTAGCATTTATTATGGAAAAATCTTTCTGGTAAAAAATAAGAAAACCATCATTTTCAGGTAGCTTGTAGTTTTAATGCTGCCAGTGCCCTCTAGCCAAAAGAAAGAAGGAGCTTTCCTGTGCCCAGTGTGGCTGGGTTACGTCCAGGTTGCACTGAGAGAGGAAGGTACCGCAGGAAGAAGAGCAGAAGTGTCAGAGCAGTGGCCTGGATATGTGTGAGACACTGCAGCATGCGGCTCACTCCATCCTGAAGATAGGGCACTTAGAGCACCAGGACCAGCAGGGTAGCAGCCAGCAGGAGAGGCTGTATGGAGTCATGCTGGTATTCCAGATAAGGCCCTAGTCCTTGGTGTGTTCAGGTGCGAGGGTGGAGTGGTCTTGGCTTTCATGGAATGGTGAAGTTCTGTGACCTTTCCAGGGCCTTGCAGTGCTGGCAGCCCACGCTGTCTGTGGAGACTGCTTTTCTTTTTCTCAGTTCCTGATCCAGATTCAGGGAGCAGATCCAGCCCACCCCTAGGCAGCTCAAGCTCTAGAATTTGATAGATTCATATCTAAGAAATAAGTTTCCTGCAGTAGGTGAGGGCCAAGTGCTAACCCTGGTTTGAGTCCCCGTACCTGCAGGTGCTGTCTAGACTGCTGTAGGATCTTGCTGTCTAGTAACACTAGGACAGGAAATTGCTCCTTTTTCTGAATTTGCCTTCTCATCCGCTGTTGCCTTGCTCAGATCACTTCCCCCATAGGAAGTTGTAGGAGCAAGAGTAGGGGACCTGCCTAGCTCACAAAAGCACGTTAATCTGAAGGCTGTCTAAAGAGGCTCCTTCCAGCCGCTCGTGTGTGGCTGCTGTAAGGAAAGGGAGAACAGCCCGGGCATGGCTTTGGCCATCTCAACGTGCCGTCCAGGTGTTGTTGATACAGATAGATTTAGAGGGGACTCGTGCCAGCAGGGTCAGTAGGCAAGGCCAGCCTGTGAGTGAACTGAGGGATGTAGTCCTCTCCTTGGGGGAAGCCAGTCCCCCAGCAGCCACCATTGCCCACCTGGTCCACTTGGTCTCTGATTTTAAGAGAAACCAGAAATCAGGGTTTTTTTGTTTTTGTTTTTTCTCCTTTGAGTTCTTAGGTTTTCAGCATTGAAAGTTTTAAATGCAATGTATACATGAACCAAACCAAACAGTATCTAGAGTGAATTCTGTGGGAATTCAGCCTGGAGCAGAAGGGAGGAGGGAAGCCTGGTGTCTGACCCTGTCTTCTCACTGGCAGGAAGAGATGTCAGGAGAAAGCGTGGTGAGCTCAGCAGTGCCAGCAGCTGCTACCCGCACCACTTCCTTCAAGGGCGCGAGTCCTAGCTCCAAGTATGTGAAGCTGAACGTCGGGGGAGCCCTCTACTACACCACCATGCAGACGCTCACCAAGCAGGACACCATGCTGAAGGCCATGTTCAGTGGCCGCATGGAAGTCCTCACCGACAGTGAAGGTGAGTTCACCTGCCAGCCTCCCGCTGCTGGTTGCTGGTTTGACATTGAGCTGTGAGCCACAGCCACGCTAGTGCTGGAGGACGTCTGTCTGTTTGGAGTCCAGTGTTCAGGAGTAGTTGTACACATGGTTGTGTGCAGGAAGCCCTGAGAGACTTGGAGAGGCTAGACTTGGTCAGAGAGGGCTTCCTGAGGAAATGGCACTGGAGCTGAGACCAGACTGAGCAGGAGTCACTTGTGTAGACAAGGACTTCTAGTCGTGACCTCGCTGGCCTGCTATGTGACTTTGAGCAAGCTTCTGCTCCAGGCCTCAGCTTGCTTCTGTAAAATGGGGTCCAGGGCGGCTCCCCTTACCAGTGCTTTTCCAGCTAGGTGGGGTCAGCGCCCCAGTTGCTGCTGTGCTCACACTCAGAACTGTGTTTTCTGGGTGGGAGGTGCCCTTCTGCTGCGGCACATCCCATACTGCAGAGTGTTTGTGGAAATCAAGACAATGGCACCGCAGCTGCAGGAGGAAGCAGATGTTATCTGAGAACCCAGGATTGTTGTGAGGTTTGGTCCTCCCTGTTGCAGACCTGGCAGCGTTCTGGAAGGTCAGCTGAGAAGCTGTGAAGGCTGAGGGAAGCTTCTTGAAGAAAACCCTCCTGGGTGGCGTAAGGCCATATTGCAAACGAGACAGGGTTCACGCCCTCCCTTGTTGCTCGCCGGACAGTCTGTGGACCAGTAGGCCTGCTCCTGTTGGAGCTGCATGCCAAGGGCAGCCTTTGTCCCATGCTGTCTGGGGAAGCAGTGTTGTCACCAGTGTGCCAGACACATGTCTCGTGTAACCACCAGACACCAGACCTCCTGCTCCGTAGGAGAACTCTTGGTCTAGCAGTTCACAGCTATTGTTTCTGTTAGTCCTCAGTGTAGGCCTTTCCTGTGGAATCAGTTAAATGCTTTTTCTAGCACTGTGGGGCTAAGCTACCACCAACCCGGAGATTCTGATTCTTACTCTCTGTGGTTGGGCATGGGCCCATCACTGAAGCCAGATCACTAGATCAGCCACTAGGAACATTCTTAGTACAATAGGAATAGATTTCCTGCATCTTAAGGATTCACCCTGATTTGGGGACCCCATCACTGCCAGCTGCACTCAGGTGTGCTATAAACAGAAATGCCAGGGCTGGACACATGGTTCAGCTTTTGCAAAGGACAGAGGTTGGTTCCCAGCACACACTTCAGGCAGCTCACAGCTGCCTGCTGCCTGGTATCTGAGGCCTTCTGTGGCTTCTGTGGACACTCATTCATATGCTCATATGGGCACACAGACTCTGGCTTTAAAAAGCAAATGTCAGAAGCGGCAGCTGAGCAGGGGACCCCACAGTAGGGCTTCCCATGAGGAGGGAGGGTTTGGGAGTCCCGGTGGTTCATGTGCTATGTTGGAGCATGACTGAGAGAGAGTGGCTTGAGGCAAGGCCCCGGGTCCAGGCTGGTGGGTGTGTCCGCCTTTCGCACTGCCACTGCCTGAACACTGCACCGTGTGCACACTCTTCCTGAGTAAAGAAGAGCGTGGGTGTGCGGAGCACCTTGGCTGAGTCCTGCCTATCCCTTGCCACATCGCAAAGTCACCGCTGGCATTTATGGAGCCCTTCCTGGTGTCAGGCATGGTGCCAGTTTGGCCTCGCTGGCCATTGACTGCAGTTGTGACAGAGTGAGCGGCTTTCTCTGGACCTCATCTCATGATGTCGGCAGAGCTAGGAGAGTGTGCGAGTACTGGAGACCGCTGCCAGGTCTCAGTGCTGGATGCCGTGGGCAAACTGGAAGGGGAGAGATGGAAGAGCCTGCCTTCATGCAGGGGACAGGAGTGGATGTGCTGCAGTTTGCCATTGCACCTTCAGGGTGCCTTTTCTGACACAGTGGCAGTGAACAGACTTTTCCCTGACTTCTCTGAAAAGTTGAGTTCTGGCCATGCTAGAATTTTCCCATGAGCTCTCAACATCTTCAGTGGCCCAGTGGGCTTATGCAGCAGCTCTTGCAGTAAGAATTAGATTCTGCTTGAAGCCAGGCTCAGTCCGCAGCAGCAGATAAAATACTGGGCATAGCACGTGCCTGTAGTTCTGGCATTCCGGAAGTGGAGGCAGGAGGGTCAAGAGTTCAAGGCCAGCCTGGAATGGTAAGACCCTGTTCTACCCCCCACCCCCCACCACCCCATTTCTCTTTAGCACTGGCTTGCAGTGCATTGTTTCTTGGTACGTAATACTGCTTCCCACCCCCTCATCCCCCCCCCCCCCCGAGGTTTCCGATCTCTGACTGAACACATTCTGAATTAGGAGTGTAGACACAGGCCGAGCAGAGTCGTTCTGCACATCCTCTCAGAAAGCCACATAGTCTATACAGTATGGCCTCGGTACCTTCTCTGTGAGAAGTGGCAGTCTTCTCACCCAGGGACTCCAGGCCCAGGCAAACAGGTGTCAGGCCGACGCTGGTGCAGTAGATCTCCAGGTGGACCCAGGGTTGGGAACTGTGGTTTTTTAGGTGTTGCGTTTACCACCACTGTGGAGGTCACTAAACAATGTTCTGTTAGTGTGACTTCAGACAGTACTTGCTGTTCTTTTTTGCTCTTGTTCATTCATCATTATACTTATGACATCATGAATAAATAGCCCCTTCTCAGGTATTTCCCTGTGGCAATCCCTTCTAGACACTTACTGCTGCCAATGGAACATGTCTGGTTGATGGCCCAACAAATTGTTTCCAGTTCCCGGTATTCGGGATGTTGACTTTTCCCTGGGGCTGTGGGGCTGTGGGGCTGTGGGGCAAGGGCTGGGACTTTTCCTCTCCTGCCTCCCAACCTCAGCCTCTGCAGCATTCAGCTCTTAGCTGTTGTCCCTCTCTAGTTTGTTTCCAGAACCAGGTGGGGACAGTGTCTCCCACTGCATCGGGTACTGTCAGAGTCAGTACATAGGCTCACCGTGGTCTGCCCTTGTGCCAGCACTGGGCACTGCTGAACCCGGAACTACTGCCAAGCTGCTCTTCTGACCCAGCACCTACTTGACTTTGCACTTGCTCATTTCCAATGTGTGTGCATCTCTTTTATTGCAGTTGGTTTGACCGCATCGGCACCAAGCTTTCTCTTTTGAGCCGCCAGCCAGCTCCCAAATTGTGACCCAGAGACTTCCTGAATGCTCAGCCTTAGCTTATGCTTGTTTCTTGCTAGCTCTTAGGACTTAACCTGTTTCTCTTCCTCTACATTTTGCCCCAGGGCATTTTATCTTTTCTTTCTGTTTGCCCTACTCTGTGCCTAGCTGGTCACTGCCTGACTGACTGACCCTGGACATCTGTCTCTCTTTCTCTCTTGTCCCCCCCCCCCTTATTTATTCTCTCTGCTCAGCCCCGCCTATCCTTTTCTGCCTAGCTATTGGCTATTCAGCTTTTTTTAGACCAATCAGGTGCCTTATGCAGGCAAGGTAAACAGCAACACATCTTTACATAATTAAACAAATGAGCACATCTTTACATAGTTAAATAGTCCACAACATGCATCTGATTTACAATCCCCTCTCCCCTTTTAAATCTTGCTGCTCTGTAAAGTACGTGTTCTGGATCCTGCTTCCTTGTGATTCTGTTTGTAGACATCTTCTCCCAGTCTGACTTAGCTCAACTTTCCTCAGTGCCTCTGCATTTACACTTGCTTTTACAGTCAGCTTTCTCCTTCCTCTCTCCTTCTTCCTCTTTCCCTTTCTCTTCACCTCTCCTTCCCAGTTCTGGGAATAGAGCCTGGGGACCGCACTTGCTAGGCAGAACTCTGTCTGCACTTCACGGGTCCTGATCTGGCTCAGCGATTCTCAGACAAGAATTGTTGTTGTTTGTGACCTAAGGGATATTTAGCAATGTCTAGAGATGCTTTTGGTTCACAACCTGGGTGCCCAGAATGCTGCTTAGTGCCTCAAAGGCGCCATCTCACAAATCTTATCAACTTGATCAGTAGAGCCAGTTCTGGGAATTTGCGTTTGTAACATCTATCTTTGTAACGGGTAATTTGAGTTTGTAACAGAGTGACTGTGGAGACTGGGCAGGCTTGGAGTTGTAAATACCTGAGCGTGGTGGGGACAGGATTCCTAGAGAAGGAAGGGAAGCAGAAGGAGATCTCAGGCTTCCCCAGAGAGGAAACACCAGTGTGTTTGCATGAGGTGAGCCCATGCCCTGCAACCCCCTCCTGCAGCAGCCTTCCACCTTGGTACCCTGAAAGCCACACTGGCTCCCTTCCCTCCTGGGTTCTGGAACTTGCCGCTTCCTGCAGTCCTACAGCTGTCCTCTCCAGCACCAATGATGTGGTGCATTCATTGTCACTGACCTGTGACTGTGAGTGCTGCCGACAGGCTGGTGTTGTGCTGTATGCTTTCTGTCTATTCTCTGTCATACCTGCATGCCAGCATTGCATTCCATCTGCAGAAGAGACTGTAAGACAGAGCTTAAGGGGATACTGAGGTGTGGAGCAGGCAGGTGACCCCTGGGGTTTGGCAGGGGCCCCGGCTTGTCACCACTGTGTAGGTACTGAGCATCTGGAGCACAGTCAGGGCCTCTGGGCTGCATTGTCCATGCTACGTCCTGATGGCCTTGGAAGCTGTCCTAAATTCTGTGTGCTACAAGGAACAAGGAACTGCTTGATGACTGGTTGCTGTTCTCCATGTAGGCGGTGGAGCTGTGAGCTATAGGTTCCTGCTTTGAGAGTAACCAAAATATTTCAAGTCAAAATGCTAATTGAAACCTCATGGAGAATGTGCCTGGCTCCTTTGCCCTTATTTGTTCAAAGTATGCCTTCCCCACAAGCATTTCCTGACGTTCTTGAGCCAGAGCCCAGTGTCGCAGCCTGCCTGTTCGTTTATGGAAACTCTGGGCTGTCACTTGGGTAATGGAATTGGGGCCTCTTGGCATTTCCCCAACAGCTTGAGCTGATCACGCATGGAAGGCAAGACACAAGCAGGCCTTTTCCTGTCGGCCGAGTTTGTCATTGACTGCTCTTTCTCCTGAAGCTTGAGGGTCCTTATTCCTAGTGGCTGAATCCTGATCCCCCACCCCACACTGGAATGGCACCAAGCATCTTGGGGACTCTGCATCTGTGGAAACGCAGAGAATAAGCCTCCCCTAGAAGAGCAGTTGGGGAGGTAACACTGTCATTCCATACTGTGTCCTCATTTGGCCTGAGGATCTTGGGGGCTAGGGCCGGATGCATGCAGGCTGAATTGAACTTACATACATATACATGTTTTATTTGCCTTTTGATGGGTTGAGAGCTATTTAAATGAATTTACCATCTTTCAAAAATGAGGAGATTGACAGAAAAATCGGAATCTCTGACTTGCTTGGAATGCTAGAGTTGAAGAAGCCCTGAGCCCACTTTTCCCTTTTTACCATTTTTGGCTGAATCGGTTGAGGCCACACTTGGGGAAAGGGTGTGCTCCCTAGCCAGCCCCTGGCCTGGACCACCCAGCTGCATGTTGTGCATTGTATACAGTAGAAAGTGCTGTCTTGTTTTCTCAGACCCAGAAAGAGGGATGTCTTGCCCCTACCTGGAGGTCACTGTAGGATTTGCCATCCCAGCCTACTTAGCAGCACATTCATAGATTGAATGTTCTTCCTGCTCCATGCAGGAAACAGTGCTGTGGCAGTTTCTCCCTGAAGGCTCTGGAGGAAGACTGCCCTTAGCAGTCTGAGGAGGCCCAGGAGAGGAAATGGCGATGGCCTTGTAGGGTACAGAAGATCACAGTCGGCACCAAATCACCAGAGGCCATTGGCAGAGCTGGATATAGGAGATGGGGGCAAAATGAGGTGGCCAGGCGTGTGACTTGACCTGTGAAAAAGGTGCTTTTAGCCCCCTCCCCCTGGCTTAGGGGTCTGACGACCCAGGACAGGACACAGGGGAGTCAGAAGTAGAGGTACCTGTTCTTGCTCACAGAGAGCAGAGGGGGAAGGCAGTGGGAGCCCGGTTCCTGCTTACCCCTTGGTACCATGCTATGTACTGGTCAGGGGGGCATGACCAAGTCCCCTTGCCTGCAGTCACTTTGTGATCTGGCTTTTACCCATCTGACTGCTTTAAAAAATTTTTGAGATTTATTTATTCTTGTATGAACAGTTTGTCTGCACATAAATCTGTGTACCACGTGAGTGTCCTGTGCCCACAGAGGTCAGAAAAGGATCTTGATGCTCTGAGACAGGAGTGACAGGTGGTTGTGAACCTCCATGTGGGTGCTGGGAATTGAACCCTGGTCCTTGAGATGAATAGTCAGTGCTCTTAACTGCTGAGCCATCTCTCCAACCTAGTCCCCATTCCCTAACCACCCCACCCTTCCCCTCCACCCTCTTACTCCATCCCCACATGCTGCCTGCTTTTGAGTGTTTCCCATGCTCCCATGAGAGGTCACAGGTCTTTGCCCCTTTCCACCTCTTTTTGTTGTTTCTTTGTCACCAGGCTCCAGGCCTGACCTGAACACCTTCCAAAGAGGTCACATTTCAGGAGAAGATTTTGAAAGCCAGTGGGCCCAGGTGGAGGAGAAGTAAGCTAGTGACAACTGGAGAGGACACTTGGTTAGCAGAGGTTAGACTTGCCCATTCCCCTCACGCCTGGTGCTGGCCAGCAGGAGATATTCTTCCGTATCCAGTGAAAGCTCGCTCACCATCTCTTGTTGACTGAACCCTTTGATGGCAGAGTCTCTTGTTCTGTTGCTGTCACTAACCCTGGAGTGCTTGTGTGAAGTCATGGCTAGGTCCCTGCCGACCTGAGGTCACAGTCAGGGATGTCTGGTGGATCGGCTCTGCTGCTGGAGTTGGGGTTTTGGTGTCTCTAGTTTGCCAGGTCCTTGAGAGTGCATTTTCAGGCTTTAGCTGCCCTGGGGTCTCATGGGGCTAATGACCACAGGAGTCTGGGGGGATTGTGCCCAGCCATGGTGCTCACCTCCCCTGAGAAGTACCCTATCACCCCACTGCAGGCTGGATCCTCATTGACCGCTGTGGGAAGCACTTCGGGACAATACTCAACTATCTTCGAGACGGGGCTGTGCCCTTGCCTGAGAGCCGCCGGGAGATCGAGGAGCTGCTAGCCGAGGCCAAGTACTACCTGGTGCAGGGCCTGCTAGAAGAGTGCCAGGCGGCCTTACAAGTAGGCACCCCTCTGTCTGTCTGTCCACATGAGGGATTCCAGGTCTATCTGTCACCTTCCTTTCCTCCCTGCAAATGGGCTCTGCCTCACTGAGACATTGGGAGGCGTTTTGCAGAGTAAGCCTGGGACCTGCTGAAGCAGAGCTTTGCGTGCTTCACAGCCCTCAGGGAACCATTCCCCTGCCGTTAGGATCTGGTTGGTTGTTCATCCCACCTGGGATGCTGATGACTAAGGGATATTTTATGGCACTTCAGAAACACTGTCTGTGCTCATACCTTTATCTTAGGGCCTGGGTTGCTGCATCATTTCATGTAGATTGCAGCCCTTCTGGCTCCATCGGGATACTGACTTCCTACAGTTGTCACTGTTGGAAGAAACCTCCAGATACACTCCCTTCACTCTTGCTGTGTACTGAAGCAGGACCAGCGAGAGCCAAGTGCACAAAGCACATGTGCTGCGATAGGGTTGTGATTGCGCCTTCCCTGAGCCTTGGAGCTGTGTCTGGCCCTCACTGGAACAGTATTCGTGGTTCTGAGTTCACGGTACTGGCCTTGTGCACACATCTCTTGCCTGTGAGCCCTTGTAAATGTTATGAATTTCACGGACTCATTTTTGTATGTGTGGACATTATGCAGGCATATCTTTTAGGAACTACAGCAGCATTCCATAATTGATGGCTTGTGCCACCATGGCCCTCCCCACTTTCCGTACCCCTTCCTGAAGTAGGCTTTCTGCTGCTATCTGTTCCCAGCTTTAGACATGACCTATCAGATTTAGAGAAAATTAGACCTCACCTCGTGAATTCCCTCCCCTCCACCAAGCATACATGTTCCTTCTCGCAGAAGAGTTTAATCACAGCTTTGAGTGAGACAGTGTCCTGAGTTCACCCTGTCATTGTCAATCTTATTGTTCCCCAGGGCATTTTGTTTACTTGATTTCTAATTGCATATTTATCCCTACTTGAGCCCCAAGTTCACAGGTAGGGCAGTCTCATGCTGGACTGTTCAGATAACACCAGGATCCTCTGTCTCATCTCCGTGTTGGGACATGTCCTCTGGCTTCTCTGGCTTCAGATTCAAGGGTCAGCCTCTAGGACTTGCCTCCTTGTCCATTCCCTTTCCCGTCTGAAAATTGTCTTCGTGCTGTGTTGCCCTTGTTTCACAAGGTGCCACATCTGTCCTTGCCTGTCTGCTCCTTCAGTGACTTTCTCTCCCTTGCATTTTCACTGTGTTGGTTCCAGTGTCGTGTTTGAGAAGCTTCCCATACTTAATTGCATGGCACTTGGCTTCTCTTGAGGCCTGAGGAAAAGCTACAATATGACTGGCTTTCTTCTGTGGGAGCCTCTTGGGGAGAAAGTGTTGCCCTGTAAGGAGCCCTCTGCTGCCAGGTGTGTAGTGCCTGAAATTCGGGCATTCAGAAGGCAGAGGCAGAGGATCACAAGTTTGAGGCCAGCCCAGCCTACCTAGCAACCCTCTCATTAAAAACCAAAGAACCTTGTACTCTTTTCTGTCTGTGGGATGTAAGCATGAATGAATGTCATCTGGGGCTGGCAGGCTTGGGACTTACACATAGTTGAGAGTAGCAACACATCTCTGTCCACTGCTCTGCCATCACTGCAGGAATGTGGACCTTTCTCCACTGCCCTGCAATGGCTCTGCCCTCACCCTGGCCCTAACCTGTGGTGATCCCTGAGGTCTGTCAGGCTTCTTTCCTCCCTCGCATGGGCTTTGCTTCTGGCTCTCTCCATGTCTCTCAGCTGGTGTCTGCTTGCCAGCTCAACCTTTGACCTCTCTGTCTTCTGACTTCTCTTCTTGCACTCTCTTTCTTCATTCTGCTGCTCTCATTATAGTGGGTTGTAGGAGCGTTTGATGCCATCACTTGCCGTACTGAGGGTTTCCTGGGCAGAGAGAGCTGTCATCTTCTCTTTACCACAGCCCCAAACACAGCAGACTCCTCCCCTAGTCTTAACCCTTCCTAATAACAGGGACTGTCCTGTGTCTCATCAGGGCCTGGCTTGCTGGCTGACCAACTTAAGCAGCGGTGCGCTAGGCAGAGCCCTGGGCTGAAAGCATTTTTTGTTCCAGCAGAACAAAGATACTTATGAACCCTTCTGCAAGGTTCCTGTTGTCACCTCCTCCAAGGAAGAACAGAGGCTTATAGCGACTTCAAATAAGGTGTGTAGGGCTTGGGAATGGGGGATGTGTGTGTGTGTGTGTGTGTGTGTGTGTGTGTGTGTATGTATGTATGAGTATGGGGTGTTTGGGGTAGGGTGGCAGTGCCTGTGTTTTGAGATAAAAGACTGGATTCTGAATGGGAAGCCCCATCTGTGTTACCTCTGCTCCTGGAGCTTGCAGCAACCCTCCTCCTCCTCCTGTGAGCTCTGCAGGCCTGAACCTGTATGCCTAGTAACTCCTCTCCTTTAACCCACCCACAGCCAGCCGTGAAATTGCTCTACAATAGAAGTAACAACAAATACTCTTATACCAGGTAAGCGCCAGACAGCAGTCGGGCCAGGCTCTGCCTTGTCCATCTCACAGCGGAGGGCCTCTGCACTTTAGATAGGTGGGTGGGTAGAGGGAATGTCAGTGGAATCCCCGTGCTGTGCAATCCACCCTTGGTGTTGTACCATCGAGTGGTTTAGACATAGCCACAGTGTGCAGCCACCGTACTTCAGGACATTTCCCACCCCACTAGCAGGCTCCCCATCTTCCCTGGCCTCCAGCAGCTGTTAGTTTACATTTCTGTGTCTGTAATGTGCCTGTTACAAACGTGTCCCGTGGTTGTGTGACCAGTCCCTTCGCTTAGTGTAATGTTTTCCTGGTTCGTGCACTGGAGCGCCGTCAGTGTGTCTCTCCTCTGGCTGTTTTATCATACGGACCTCCGCATTTCATTTGCCATCAGCTTGGGCATTTGGGTTGTTGAGGCTTGCGACTGTTATGACTGATGCTGCTAGGAATTCAAGTTCACGTGCTTTGTGGACTTAGGAGCTCCTTTCTTCTAGACACTAGGAGTGGGCTGCTGGTCTTCTGTGATTGTTCAGTTTGTGGGGACTGCACTATTTGAACAATGCCTCCAGCAAGTACCCTTTGACTCTCAGGAACATGCTCTGTACATGAGCAACTTGAGAGCTGTAAGGATTTAACGGGTTCATTAGAGACCCACGGACTGACCAAGGATGAAAAGTCTTCCTTGAGGAGCGGTGGTGGCGCGTGCCTTTAATCCCAGCACTCAGGAGGCAGAGGCAAGCAGATCTCAGTGAGTTTGAGGCCAGCCTGGTCTATAGCGTGAGTTCCAGGACAGGCAGGGATAGACAGAGAAACCCTGTCTTGAAAAAACAAAAGTCTTCCTTGGGCTTTGCTGTTATGTATCTCATGGGGCAGGCTCAGTAGCTTGTGCCCAGAGGCCCTGCATTCAGTAATGTACTTAGGCCTGTGTAGGTCAGGCGTACATCATGGGTTATGAGCACAGCCTGCAGGCCACAGCTGTCTTTTGAGACCCCGCTCTGCCATTTATACATTTGTGAACTGTTGTCTTTGAGCTTCCGTGTTCTCCCTTGGGTAGATACTACAGTGCCTTTCTCAAAGGTCACTAAGTAGAAAGGAAGAAAAGGAGCTGGGGAAGCAGTGTGAAGTACTGGGTGGACATCTGCAGTGGCTGCAGCCTGTGCTCACCTCTCCGAATGCTCTTTGCAGCAATTCTGATGACAATATGTTGAAGAACATCGAGCTCTTTGATAAACTTTCCCTGCGCTTTAACGGGAGGGTCCTGTTCATAAAGGACGTCATCGGGGACGAAATCTGCTGCTGGTCATTTTACGGCCAGGGCCGAAAAATTGCGGAAGTCTGTTGCACCTCCATCGTCTATGCCACGGAGAAGAAGCAGACCAAAGTAAGAGCTGTTGGGGGGCCCCAAGTGCGTGCTGACACGTATGCCTTCCCTTGCCTGCCTCGTTGGGCTAGGGCAGGTCTGTATGTAGGCCTCAGGGAAACAAGTGTGGTTCCTGCTGACACTGGGCAAGCAGAGGTGGCATTGCTCCCCGCTCATTCTGGCCAGTCCAGGCAGAATCAGGTTTGTTCCTGCACCCGTGTACACCTGGCTGCCAGTGCCTTCTTCATCTGGCATTGCTGGCTCTTCTGATGGCCCGTCCGTGCCGAGTCATCCTCCCTGTGCAGGAGTCTTCCTACCAGCACAGCCCCGCAGATACTCAGATGGCACTGCTGCCTTCCAAGCTGCCCCTTGACTGTCTACCCTCTGTCCTCTTGTCTGCTGATCTAGATCTGTCTTCCACTGTCATAGGCCCCACACACCCTTCCTTCTTAAATTATTGGTTATCTGCATGCGGTGTGTGCACAAGTGCAGGTGCATTGGATTCCCTGGAGCTGGTTCCTGGCAACCAAACTCAGGTCTTCTGGAAGAGCAACCAATGAATGCTCTTAACCCCACAGCCATCCCTTCAGCCTCCCACCTGTCACCTTTCCAAGCCACCCGACTTTCTCACTGAACTGGGT
>NC_022010.1:4092540-4141023 GCF_000317375.1 Microtus ochrogaster | reverse complement strand
TTTTTTTTTTTTTTTTTTTTTTTTGGTTTTTCGAGACAGGGTTTCTCTGCGGCTTTGGAGTGGGTTTATCTTATCTTTGCATCATTCTCTCAAGCCAATAGTGTCTGTTACTCCTGCTTAGCTGTGCTACAAAGCTGGATCATATAGCAGGGTGCTGCTAGAGCCCAGCTGGCTGTCAGCTGCACTTTCTCGGCCTGCTTGCCCACTCGGGGAGAGGGTGGCCTCCCTCCTCCCCATTCTCCCCTCTGCTTGTTTTGCATACTGTTGTCTCCTGCTCAAACTGAGAGAAATTGGATTACCTGTGACATTTTGATTCTACCAAAAGCAGATTGCCACAGTTGTAGTCACCTGTGTACAGTCTGTCACTGGATCAAGTTACTGTCACCTCTGCAGCTTTGGGAGATGGAGTTTTGTGGGTCCCAAAGCTAGCAAAACACTGGTGATACAAAACCAGACCACAGAGAGAAGCCAGAACCTTGACTGATGATGAAAAATTGAAGTCACAGGAGCTGACAAGTGTCATGCCAAGTGCTGCACATCACCGAGCATCATGACCACCACCTTGGGAGGGTGGTTCCCCATGCGCTCCTGCTCCTCCCCTGCATAGGGTTGACTGCTGTGCTAAGTCCATGCTAAGCACAGGTATTCAGACTCTATCCTGATAGGTAGGGATTGCTTCTGAGATAGCCAAGGGGAGAGTGCTGAGGCTCTTTGTTTCAAACATGGCTGCGGGCCAGAGCCGCCTGCTCACTGTGCAAGCTGCTTCATGCTCTCATTAAGTTCTTCAGTGTTCCCAGTTCTCATTTTAGAGCTTACTGGGGAGCAAAGGGATTCAGCAAACACATGCTTGGAGCCCAAGTGATCTTAGATGAGCAGAAGTCTCCAGGAGAAAGCCCGAGCTTGCTTGTTAGCCTTGTTGGTTGCAGAGCCTGGCTGGGAGGCAGGGCCCTTCTCTTCTCCCTGGCTCCTTTGGTGATGACTGTGTCCTTCAGGGGAGCCCAAGGCTGTGGTTTTCCAGGTAACTGGTGGTGGCAGGACTGGTCCTGGATGATGACAGTCCTTCCTGCTTCTCCCCACACGCTGAGCTGTGTGGTTCCACACTTGAGCCGTGGTCTAAGCTGCCTGTTCTGTTTGCCTGGTGGTGACTGGATGACGGCATTCCTGGTGCGTCACGGCTGCTCTTCTTGTCCCTCGGCCCTGAGCAACCTTTAGTCTGGCCCCTAATCCAGCAGCGCTGCGCCCTTCCTTGTATCTGCCCTTGGCGTCATTGTTCAGTTGTGGCTTCTGCGGACTCTTCCTGTGGTCAGCCACCATGGCTGAGCCTGTCTCTGGGTCATTGTGGTTTTCAGCTCTGCAGCATGCATTTGCTTCCCTGTCTTCACTTCTTGCTGCTGCTGCCATTTTGTTGTAACAGCTGCTTTTGGGCATTTGTTGGGTGATTCCCGTATGCTGTGTCCTCGTGGCGCTGGCATCTGCTGAGTGAGCTTTCCCATGGACTGAGATTTTCTTGCTTCTTCACAATCCCAAGTAGTTTACAGCCATGTCCTAGCTGTTTGAGTATCAGTGTAGGACATTAGGTCTTGTCCCATTCCTAGGGAATTGTGGTTTTATTGTTGTTGTTCCTGTTTTTAATATTCTTTCTCTGTCTCCCCCCCCGCACACACACACACAACCTTGTAATGTGGATGAAGGTCAGAGAGCACTTTGTGGGAGCTGGTTCTCTTCTACCCCATGTGGGTTCTGGGAATTGAACTCGGATTGTTAGGCCTGGCACCTTTACCTACCTAGCCATCTCACTGGTCCCAATATATATTGTTTTGGTTTTGCTGGCAATTGCCACTGTGGGATTCAGGCCACAAGTTCAACCAGCCCTGTGATTGGAGTTGTAGTATCAGTTTGATTTCCCAGCCTCAGCCTCTCACGCCTACTGTCGGTTGCCTGTGTGTCTAGGTGGCTGTGCCTCACTGCTCCTTTGTATGTGGAGAAGCAGTTCCTGCTACTGTGGGGAGTTTAGGTGTTCATAGTTTCTGGGGCTTCCTCCTTCACAGCCCCAGGACCTTCATTGTCCTGGGCTCCCTCCTTTCAGTGGCTCAAAAGCTAGGGCTTTGCATCTTCAGTGCCTAGGCCCGTGTCTGAGGCTGCCTGGCTCGAGGCTGAGAAAAAGCAGCAGGTGTTGATTCTCCCTCCCCCAGAAAGGAAGGCGTCACCTGAGCAGCTGAAGGCTCTGGTTGCAGCCATGAGTCTGCTAGAGGCTCCAGTATAAGAAAACAGCAGACAAAGGGGCCCTCCCCCCCAGTCTGACACTGTTGGCTCCCCGTGACTATCTTCATTGTCAGCCTAGGAGCCTGTTAGCCCTATGACCCTGCTGAGAGTAGGGCAGTGGCCATATGTAGCCTGCTAATGTACCCACTTTGTATTTGGGGCACAGGTTGAGTTCCCCGAAGCCCGCATTTATGAGGAGACCCTGAACATTTTGCTGTACGAGGCCCAGGATGGCCGAGGACCTGACAATGCACTCCTTGAGGCCACAGGTGGGGCAGCTGGACGCTCCCATCACCTGGACGAGGACGAGGAACGAGAACGGGAGAGGATTGAACGAGTGCGGAGGATCCACATCAAGCGTCCTGATGACCGGGCCCACCTCCACCAGTGAGCGGGCAAGCGCAAGCTGCCCTCCACCCTCCCTTTGCCCCTGCCCCTCAGACCCTGTGCAGGCTTCAGGGTACCTCCCACTTCCCCCTGGAGTCTGGAGACACTTTTGTAACAAGCCAGATGATTATTTTGATATTTCTCGACAGTGGATTGCCTCTGTGTTGACCCAGGTGCGCACCCCTTCTGAACAAGCTGTGTCTAAGGACTCCACTTCTCGTGAGAGCCTGGAGCCGGCCTTTCTTGGCTCTTGGAGGAAGAGTGTGAATGAGTTTGGCGTGTATGTGAGAGCCTTTGTTGCGGTATTTATTTTCATAGTGTTGACTACCTATTAGGGCTGCTTAAGTGACACTCCTTTAAGGGCTCATTTGACAGTTCTGAGGGGCTGTGTAGGTGGCAACTGGGAGCAGCCTGGCCCTGTGTGTTCTGACCAGGCTGGGAGTCTGCTCTGTGTACGGTTTTGTGACTGGAGCTCATTGGCCAATAGTTTCAGCTTGTAGTAGTGGACAGGGGACCGAGTGTGCTTCCAGCCTCTCTGTGGTCCCTCAGTGTGGCAGCTCAACTGTCTGGCAAGAAGCAGATCGTTTCCTGCCAGTGGGTTCTGCTGTCTTCTGTGCTCCTCCCATCCCAGAAGGTCATCTGAATACCTGCAGCCATTGCTCCTGACCGCTGCCTTAAGGGTTTGCTCCCTGTGAGGCCTCCTTTCCTTAAGTGGGCATCTTGCCCTTGGTTAGGAACTGTGTGGCCCCCCGACATGGTGGCATCAGGTAGGGACACCCCTAGGAGCTCGCAGGCTGACTCAGGGCGTTTCCCTGCTATCTCATATAGCTCCCTTCAGTTTTTATTTCCTGCAGAATAGAGTGGGCGTGCAGATACCTTTGAGTCTTGTTTGTGTTCGAGGACGTGTGTGACTGCTGGTGGGGACGTGTGACTGTGGGGCACAGGTGCTTGTGAGGAGGACATGCCAGTTACCTCTAGTCCCCTCTGCTCCTGTGCAGATGAGTCATGATTGGCATGGGTGCTTGTGAGTAGACTAGTTAAAAGGTTAAGGTGAGTACTTGATGAAGGAATTGTTACTTTTTTTTTTTTTTGAGGCAGGGTTTCTCTTTAGCTTTTGGGGTCTGTCCTGGAACTAGCTCTGTAGACCAGGCTGGCCTCGAACTCACAGAGATCCACCTACCTCTGCCTCCCGAATGCTGGGATTAAAGGCGTGCGCCACCATCGCCTGAATTATATTTTAGACCAAAGGTATGATAGTGGGTAATCTCTGAAACGTTTTTAAAAGTTTCTATTTTGTGACGGTTTTTACAGCTCACTTTGTGCGTGACAGTCATATACCTTTCTCTTGTATCTGGCAGAAAAGGCAACAATAAGTAAACAATCCCGACTGGATCGAGGAACCATGTAGATGCTTTTTACACAATGGTGTGGCAGAACTTTTGTATTCGGAGCCAAGAAAGGGAGCTTACAGATCATGTTTCATGAGTTTTTTATACTGTTTGTTTTAAACGTCAGCCCCGCCCTGTGGGTTCAACTTTCGTGGGAAGTAAAAGTGAGTGTCAGTCCTGGTGTGTTCTGTAGGAACAGGAAAGTCACTGTCTACACTGTTTATATGTGCGTGTGCAGAGTGAGTTGGTGGCGTAGGTGACTTGCCTTGGCCTCTGCGCCTTACGTTACTCTTTTGGCAGCTCTCTCTACTCTTTCCTCAAACCTTGTGCCTGCAACTTTGCACCTCCGCACCCAGGGATAGGAACAGGCCTGGCAAACATTCCAAGGTGCCAGAAACGCCGACAGCTGTGTCTGCCAGGGCCTGATCCAGAGTCAGGCCTTCCAAAGCTCTGCTTCTAGCACGAAGGGCAGTCGTCAGCACTGCAGTTCAGAGCCGTTCAGTGAAACACTGGCCTCGGATTTGGTGTAAAGAGTGAAGTTTTATTGCACACTAATGGCTCGCAATTAAAATAGATTGGAATAGCTAACCATCATAACCAAGTTCAGTGTTTGTGGCAACTGGGGCCCACACCCCTAGCAGGCACAGCCTTCTGTCGCCTTCCTGGGGAAGATGGGCTGTTTGACCTCTCTAAGTCGTGGTCCCATGTAGGTACAACTTTCCCTCCCTGCTGCTCACTGCTGGTACTCAGCCCTCCCCAGGGTGTGTGCAGGCTTAGAGGACGCCACCCAAAGTCACTGGTCACCTTAGCACACCCCTAACCTTCCTGTCTGCGCTGTGGAAACAATGCTGGGAGTTTTAGACATGCTCACTCTTGTGCAAGCGTCTGTGGACACATGTAAAATAAACGTTAAACTGTGCTTCTACTCGCATCTGCCTTGTGGTCTTTTTGGGATTGCCTGTCTCGGGGCTGCAGTGTACAGCAAAGAGCGAGGGCGCTGTCTGGAGTCATTGTTTAGTGGGGTGTTTCACTCTCCAGGAGCTAACACGCCTGTGGGAACCTGGCCCAGTCAGCATGGAAGTGTCATTTCCAGCAGAATTCAAGTTGTGCATCGCAGTTAAATTTCCATTATCCCGTGTCTTAGCAGCTTGACAGACGTACAAAGTCTGCCACCCGCTTCTTGGTGTGTCTGAATTGGGATCTCCTGGGGACAGGTGGATGACTCAAGGTTGACTCCCAGCAAACATTTGGGTGCATTGCCACCTGGCACCCAGGAAACTGGGGACTGGCTTTGCATAGCACAGCTTCTACTGCTACAGTACACTCTCCAGGAGCTGCTGGATGAAGTCCGTGCTTGCTCAGTCGGAACAGAAATAGTGACTTTAGAGGGCAAAGGTCATTCTCTGTCAGGTCTTCTTCCCTGTTGACACCTGAGGAGAAGGAAACCTGGCTTTAGAGTCTCAGCCCTGAAGGAGGAAGCTACCATTGGGAACCTTCTACCTCCTCAGGGACAGCCAGCTTAGAAAGCAATGCACAGAGACCTGTCAGTGCACCATCTTCACCCTTGTGTAGGCACGGAGGAAGATGGGCTGTGACCACAGAGTCCTGGTAACATCTCACGTCACTAAAAGACTGCCCACTTTGCATTCAAAGTGACCCTTTCACTTGTCCCTGGCCGGAGACGGCGGCCACTCTGCTGTGGAAGGCACTTGTAAACAACCAGTTTTACATGTAAGCCTAAATGTATGTAGAAAATGCATTTCAGAGATCCCACCCACAGCTGCTTTCAGCATGTTGCTTCCTTGCACCACACCACCAAAAACCGTCCTCGGGTTGCTGCGACCCTGAGAGGACTCTGGGGACCTTGTCACCAGTGAGTGAGAACTCAGCCTCCAGTTTTCTTGAGGCAGTGGTTTCATATCTCTGAGTCTCCTTAGACCTAGGATCTTCTGCATCTCAGGGTGGTACCTGATCACTCGGGAGAGCTTTTGTGAGCCAGTGAACAGCTGGGCTTTAAGACTTGTGAATGATAATTGGGTCATGTGACCCTCTGGTCCACTGACACCTGGCTTCCCTGTCTCTCTCACTACTAAGTTACTATTTCAAGAAGCATTCTGTTCCTTTCTTCCAGAGTAAATCAGTTGGGACCAGAGGGGGAAATGAACCAATTTGGTTACATGCTTTTACATATCATCTAGTGCGTCCTCCCACGCAGCCACCTCTTTCCACCCAGCCACTCACCACTGTTAGCTGTCCGCTTTTATCCTTATAGACTTGGTCTTCTACTCCAGTCTCAAAAAGTATTGTGCCTTCTTTCCCAGGACTGATGTAAAACTGCAGGCTTAAAATACAGCGAGGGGCGAGTTACTGATATGCCTTTGAGTCTACGAAAGAAACTCCTTTGGGAAGCTCCCCTCGCTGGCGTTTGTATCCCTGCTTTATTATACTGTTTGTTACGTATGTGGCCAGTCAGAAGGACATTCTCACAAATGTCCCGCGTGCTCCTGCAGTCACTCTCAAACCAGTCCCACACTTTGGCTTTTTAAAGGGCTATCTGGGGGCTGGAGAGATGGCTCAGTGGTTAAGAGCATTGCCTGCTCTTCCAAAGGTCCTGAGTTCAATTCCCAGCAACCACATGGTGGCTCACAACCATCTGGAATGAGGTCTGGTGCCCTCTTCTGGCCTGCAGACATACACATAGACAGAATATTGTATACATAATAAATAAATAAATATTTTCAAAAAAAAAATAAAGGGCTATCTGGTACTTAAATGATGCCTACGTGGCTTACTCTGCTGAACACAGCTGCTCGAGGATTCCTCCGAGGTCCGTCAGGACAGAGTACGTGCTCACACTCTACCTACAAATTCACCCCTTAAGTTGTGAAAGCTGGGGGCAGAGCGAGGCCTCACCGGGAGCATCCGGCTGGAAGGGGCTGCGAGCACAGCCGCAGTTGCTGTGAACACTTGGGCTGCGCACAGGAGTCGGCTGTGGCCTTCAGTCCACAGTCTCACTGCCAGCCTTGGGCCTCAGGCATGCTGGGTAGCCCGACCTCAGCCGGCCTTGCTGGGGGACTGAACAGCTAAGGGGCTGCTCCACTGCTACCGAGAGAACCGACCAGTTCTCTGTCTCTTGGTGCCAGTCCTTTCACCCCCACCCCCAAGAAAGGCCAGCCCTTCTGACAGCCAGTCAGTCCACAGGCACCCCACCGCAGCAGAGGTGGGCCTGCACCCTCTGGGCACACTGGATCAGTGATAGCGGTCCCAGGAACATCAGCACCCTCTTTGAAAACTGAGGAAGATGACTCCAGAGGTCAGTGATACTCCTTTGTGTACCCTGAGCCCAAGATCAGATCGAGAAAGGACTGCTCTTTGCTACAGAGGCAAGGGGAGTCTCCTCCTAATCCCCATTGGAGGATCCCCCCCTTCCATCTTTTTGCAGGAGGAAACAGATGGGACTCATGCTGGCAGCCCTGTAACTGTGGCTAAGCCCCTACCTTCCTTGAACAACGCGGACAACGTGTTCCTTCTTAATCAGCATGGCCAGTTTAGTGGCCACCTCAAATATGTGGTCACACTGCAGGATGGCGTCTCCCTGTGGAGATGGTGACAGAGCGGGTTCAGGATGAGTGGTTTGAATGTGGAGGCTCTGCAGAATTCAACTGAGTTTCAGCCACAGCAGCTTCCACACCAGCGGAGGCCGGAGGGCACAGGTACCTTTTGCTGTTTGTCCCCTGGTGAAACATGAATGACTAGGATTCCATCGCTCAGACTGCTAGTGGAGACACCTGAGGATAGATCCAGAATTCAGAATTAATGAAGACAGGGCCTGGGGAGATGGCCACGCTTGAGGACCTGAGTTCGGATACCCAGCACCCACATAAAAATGAGACATTCAGGGGCTGGAGAGATGGCACAGAGGTTAAGAGCACTGGCTGCTCTTCCAGAGGTCCTGAGTTCAATTCCCAGCAACCACATGGTGGCTCACAACCATCTGTACTGAGATCTGGCGCCCTCCTCTGGCGTGTGGGCATACATCGAGGCAGAATGTTGTATACTTGATAAATAAATAAATCTTTTAAAAAAACAAGACATTCAGGCTTATCTGTACCCCTCCCGTGTGTGTGTGGGGGGGGGGGGAAATAGTTGCATCCACTGAGCCCCAAAGCTCAGTGAGTAGCCCCATCCTGAAACATGAGAGGCATCAGACACCCACTTGAGACTGCTCACCTACCTCTCAGGGCTGAGTACTCGATCTTCTGCTTGATTTTGGAATGTTCCACCACATACGCCGCCCTTGTAGTGAGGAGGAGTTGCCTCTGCCGTGCCTTGAAGCCTTTCCTGTCATACTTGATGACTGGGACGCCATACTATAAGGTGGTTGGTGTCAGCTGGAGGAGGGCTGCCTCAGACTGACTCAGCTTTTATATTAACACTTTTGCTTTGCTGTCCTGGTTCTGGAAGGTTTTGATTCTGAGTTCTCCCTTACTACTCAGCCCTCTGAGGAAACTGAGACTGCAGATCCAGCCTCCTGGGTCTGCTCTGATAGGCCAGCAGAGAGGAGAGCACTCATGACTCCTGGGTTTTCACAGTCTGGGGGAGTCTCCATTCTCTCATACTTTTCTCCAGAACCAAACCAGGGCCTCCCTCATCACCCCTCAGGCACCTCCCAAAGTCACACATGACTGGCAGCTGTGTAGAGAGGAGTGCCAGTACTGGGATCATCAATCTACTGCTCCTCACCAGTATGATGTCTCTCATGATACAGGTCCTGGCTACATCTCTTGTTTCATAGAAAAGCAAACCAAGATGGTTTGGGGGGTGACTGGAGGCAGGAATGGTAGTAGGCTTCCGTTGGCAAATGCCACCTAGTACCCAGAGTGGCCATGGGAAGCCCCAGAGAACCCAACTGCACCCCTGTGTTTTAGCATTTCTAGACACTCGGAGGGAGAACATGCCCTGGCCTCAGACATAGTAAGGGTCTTGGCGGAGGCCGCACACAAGGGTATACCTGGATCTTTTCACTGCCAAGCAGCTGGAGCACTTTGGGATTTATGTCGCCTTCATCTAGGGGAAGGGGCCAGAATAGCAGGGTCACCACCCTGTAGGGAAGACCTGCCACCTGCCGAGTCTGTGTTCCTGCCTCTGATCCAAACGCTCACTCACCCAGCCGGCTGTGGGCAAAGGGCTGGTTTAAGCTGTCTGTGTAGCCGTCCTTCTTCCCCCTGAAGATTTCGCTCGTGACCACCTTTTGCTGCATCTGGAAACAGACAGTTCAGAGTGTAGACGAGGTGGCCTTGGGCTGCTTCCCGGCAGGAGCCTTGTCACAGATGCCCTACAGCTCACCCTGGTGGAGACTGGGCTGGTACTTTTGTGGGTACCCTTACACTGATTTGTGGGTGGAGGTTTCAGAGCTTCGGAGAGTGTGGTGGTTTGAAAAAAATGTCCCCCCAAAGGGTGTGAAACTATTAGGAGATGTGATCCTGCTGGAGGAAGCGTGTCACTGCGGAGGAGTGTTTAGAGGTCTCATATTCTCAAGCCAAGCGCAGTGAGACAGACCACTTCCTGTTGCCTGCCTATCAAGATGTAGGACTCTCGGTTCCAGAGCATCTGCCTGCAGACCATGGTGATAATGGACTAAACCTCTAGAAATGCTAGCCATCCCCAATTAAATGTTCTTCTTTTGTAAGAGTTGCCATGGTCAAGGTGTCTCTTCACAGAAACCTGAAGACGGAGCATCTCTCTCTCCTAAAGCGTCTCTGCAACTCCAGCCCAGAGGTAGCTTGTGACCCACTGCTTGTATTTGTAAGTAAAGCTTTATTGGGACATAGCTATGGTGTTTGTATATACATGTCTGTGACTGCTTCCTGCTATAGCAAGAAAGCAAAGGAACAACAGGGCATTTGGCCCAGAAAGCCTCAAAGACTGACTCTGCAGCCCTTCACAGAAAAGACTACAGGGGCGAGAGTCCCCTGGCACAGGCAATTCTGCCTGGTGCAGTTCAGGGGCCTCCTTGATTCTGTCCCCATGATAACAACACGGGGATGCTAATTGTAGCTGCTGATATTTCTCACCTCCTTTATAAGTCCATGGGACTAGTGTGACCCTTGGCTCATAGGTAGACGGTAAACGTCGGCTTTAGTACTAAGACTCTGATGTGCAAGATGTCCCCATTACCATGCAGATGCCACATCTTCTGCCCTACCATGGCTTTCCTCTCGGCTGAGACTCCCCGGCAGTACTTCCGAACAAGGTTCCTCACGCACATCTTCCTGAGCAGGTTCGAAGCCTGTGTGGAGAACACGCCTCTTTCCCACCTGCCTCACTCCTTCCGTGGGCTGTGGTGACCCACGTGGCAGCTTAAGGGCATGGTGCTGTGATCGAAGCGAGACATCAGTATCTTTTTTTTTTGTTTGTTTGTTTTTTTGGGTTTTTTTTCGAGACAGGGTTTCTCTGTGATTTTGGAGCCTGTCCTGGAACTAGCTCTTGTAGACCAGGCTGGTCTCGAACTCACAGAGATCCGCCTGCCTCTGCCTCCCGAGTGCTGGGATTAAAGGCGTGCGCCACCACCGCCCGGCTGAGACATCAGTATCTTACACTCGGTCAGCACCCCTGAACTAGTTCTTGCTAACTTGATCAGAGCTTCTAAAGGGGAGGCTGTGGAAATGAGATGAAGAATCTCACAGGGTGGGACTGCGGTGGAGTCCAGGGATCCTAAGAGGAGCTGCCACTCTGCTTTGGAAGCGCAGTTCTCAACCTATGGGTCATGACCCCTTTGGGGGGTTGAATGACCTTTTCACAGAGGTTACATATCAGAGATCCTGCATATCAGACGTTTACATTATGATTCATAACAAGCAAAATTACAGATACGAAGTAGCAATAAACATAATTTTGTGGTTGGGAGTCATTACATGAGGAACTGTGTTCAAGGAGTGCAGCATTAGGAAGATTGAAAACCACTGTTCTAGAACATTCTTTGTGGAACCCGTGACAGTCACTTAGCTTCAAGACTGCTACAGCATGGTTGGAAACCATTCAGAGTGCTCTGCCACATGTCTGTAATTTCAGGACGTGGGAAAGCCAGCCTGGGCTATATAGTAAGCCCCTGTGTATTTAAAAGGCTCTGTCTAAACGTGTCTGTTTGTTTTATAGCCCCACTGATGAATTCTGAGGCATTCCATTTCTTCTAAGAGCTTTGAAAAGCAGCCCTGTTGAACCAAAGGGAAACGGGACACCCAGAAGGTAAGCTCTTAGCACCCCGCCATCTGCAACAGTAGCAGCCCACTATAGATTTACATTTTCCAGGATGCCTGGAGGCCTCAGCCAGCTCTGGTCCAGCACAGTCTTTGGCACGTGGTAGCGAAGATTCAAGATGTAATTCTTCCTCACGAGCACTACAAACTCCTCATTGTCAGGACAGAGGGGTTTGTCACGATTGATGAAACCCTTGATGAACCTCAAGAGGAAAGTGACAACGGTGGTTTACTCAGCCACACCTGCCCCAGCTGCCTGTGTGTCCACCCGCACCGCTCGGTTCTAACTAGCTTGAGGTAGTTGCCAGTTTAAAAATGAGCAGCATGACATAAAAGTCAGACGTCAGTTTTCCCTAAAGAGGAAGGCTGGCCACGCTGGCCAGTGCACATGCACTGGGCACAACGATGACAGACAGATGGCCTCCTGATTGGCTTGCAGTCCCCACGGCACCGTGTCCATCCCCATCTGTGAGACTTGCTCCCTTTGCCTGCCTCACTCTGGAAGCCATCTGACTAAGGGATATCACAACACTCAGCTGAGCTGTGGCAGTCAGGATTTGGAGAGCAAACAGCTGGATTCCCAGCCTGCTCTAAGGGCTGATCTTTCTGTACAAACCAAAACAGCAGCTGGAGAGATGGCTAAGACGCTACTCAGTGACGAAGGCTGAAGTTCAATCCCAGCACCCACAGCAGGCAGCTCACAAATACCTCTGCTCCTCTTCCAGAGAGCCAGGGCCCTCTCCTGCCTCACATTCACACCCATCTGCATATATACACCCAACAGGCAGCTCACAAACACCACTGCTCCAGCTCCAGAAAGCCAGGGCCCTCTCCTGCCCACACTCACACCTCTGCCCTTCAAACAGTCACAGAGAGCCAGGCGACCTACGACACACCCCTTAATTCCAGCACTGAGTCAAAGGGAGGAGAATCTCTGAGTTCGAACCCAGCCTGGTCTACAGAGTTCGAGGACAACCAGAAACAGAGAAAGCCTGTCTCCAAAAACACCAAAGAGCCACAGAAACCCCAGCAATTCCATGGGCACTGCAGCGCGCTGGTCCCTGGATGCCGACATCTTACCTCTGGATGATCTGCACAGCCCACCTTCTCCTCTTGATCTCCCTCCGAGCCAGGGCTCCGCGCCAGTAGGCTTCTAATTTTGTGGCTGAAAAGAAGCCGCTGCTCATTAGAAGGTAGGATGGTCATGCAGAAGTACCTCTGGCTTTTCCAGAAGGGCCCAGTCATGTGACTGCCCACCTGTGGGCCCTGCTGATCCCAGAGATCCTGACATTTCATACCTGCTGCTCAGAGCAGGGTAGCAGCAGGGGCTGAGAGAATCTTTGTGGAAGCTGAAGGTTCCAGGAGGGACCACCCTTGAGACCACAGCCTCATCTTATCCCTGTACTTAGTTTCCAGCACCCAGTGCCAACTTCCAGTGCCACATTCAAAGATGGAGATTCACAAGAGACGTGAAAAATTCGGAACTGGCCTGCCTCCATGTTTAATCAATCAATCAATCTCTCTCTCTCTCTCTCTCTCTCTCTCTCTCTCTCTCTCTCTCTCTGCCATCTCTTCCCCCATGTCAGCAGTGTTTCTATTGGAGATAACACATTGCAGTACTCAGAGCCCATGGGGCTGGTGGACCACGGTCTGATGTCCAGCTGCCCATTTATATAAAGTTTTATTGCAATACAGTTAAATCTGCTCATTTACATACTGCCTAAAGCAATTCGGAGGCGGCAGCAGCACAGTTGAGTAACTGTGGAGACTGTATGACCCACAGATGGAGAATATTCCTGTCTTGCTGATCTCTGTCATAAAGGAATAGTATACAGCTTTGAAAAGAAGTAACCATGCATCTCCTGGTTGAATTTCAGAAACAATTCAGAGAATAAAAATCCAGCCATAAAATACCAACACCCGTCAAGTTGTGCTATTTGGGGGCGTCCATAGATGATAAAAATATAAAAAAGAAAAATGGAGGAGTAAGAACCATAAAATTCAACAGAAAGTCTAAGAAACAGGGATAGGGATATCCCTTGAAAATGTCATTCCAAATGAGTTTTAGTGATGTGCAAAACTTTAAAGGAAATTACTCTTAGGGGATGGGGAGATGATGCCGTAATGAAGTGCTTCACTCTGCAACCTGGAGGACCCGAGTTCAAATCCCAGTACTCATACAAAAAGCTGGACATAGCAGCACATGTCTGCTCCCAGTGCTAAGGGACGGTGGAGGCAGAAGATCCCTGGGACTCATTAGACTTTCCGGTCAAATCAGTCAGTGAGACCTTGTCTCAAAAAAATATGGTGAAAAGAGACGGAAGATGCTCAATCATGACCTCTAGCTTCAACAGGCACACATGAACACAAGTGCCTGACACAGTATCTACATGTAAAGTCTGTGCATGGAACAAGTGTAGGCCACCATGCCATGATTACAGAACAGACAAGGGTGTAATGATGGGGTAGACAGGGAAGGACTCATCACACCCTTTCCTGCCCCACCTCACCTGCTTGTCTCTTCCTCACGAAGTCTCTCCTCCGCAGGCAGCCTTTGTACGTAGCTTGGATTCTTGAAACTTAAAACAAAAGTTTTGATGAATTGGCTTCTGTGTCTTTATGATTCCCAGAAGCAGGAAGGACCGACCCCCACCCCACCCCAGAGTAGAGCTCCAGAGCCTGCAGTGTAGCCATTCTTAGGGTGCTAAGTATTAGACAGGAGCAGCTGGCTCCATAGGCCTGGCTCCCAGGCATGCTATGGTTCTCAACTTCCATGGGTAGAGGAAGAGGCGCAGGTAACAGTGCCCAGTTCAGACATCATCCTCACAACCCACCCACAAGGTGGGAAGGACATGGGTGTATCTCCAAAGGAAGCATGCAGGCTCGGTCAGAGATGACTAGCGGCCTTAGGAGGGCACCAGCTGAGCAGTGTGAGCACCCGGACACCTTTCAGCTCTGACCCCCATCACCCCCTCCACACAGTGAAAGGTCCTACCAGAGGCCAAGCTCACAGAGGGCCTCAGACACCAGCAACTGCACAGCCTCTAGGAAGAGGTGCTGACGCAAACCCCTGAAGCCTGGCTAAGCCAGTGCCTTCATCTCACAGGTGGGTGCCCATGGGTACCTGCTGCTGGAGGTGCTCAGTGGTAGAGAGCTGGCCTAGCATGTGCAACCATCAAACCTTGAAACCAGACTGGCCCAAGTTCAAGCCTGGCTCTGCCACAGACCAGCTGTGTGATATTCGGCAGCTTCCTGGCGTCTCTGTGCCTCAGTTCTCCTGAATGTGAAGTGGGGGCAGTAGGCCTACTCACAGGCCTGGTCTGGAATGTGACTTGGTCAAGGACTTGATGCACATGGCACAGAGCAAGGACCTCGGCTGCTCAGTGTGCAGAAACAGGAAGTGCCTGGTCCACCATCCAACTACTGTCACTTGCCATTCACGAAAACACCCTGGCTGTGGGCTTTGAGGGCAAACTTGTTGCCATCACCACATATGTAAAGGAACTGGTGAAGGCTGGACTGAGGGGGGTCTCCCATAACTACACTTCGTCATGCATAAGGGTTCTAGAAAGCCACAGCCTGGACATAGAGCATGTCTCCTCCTGCCCTTGGAGCCCATCAGTCCAGAGGGGTCCATCATAACCCTATAGCCCCACACCTTATCCCTGGTTCTTCAGTGAGGTCTTTGAACACATGGACACCCATGTTTGAGGTTTTTCTTCCCTCACTCCCTGGTTAAACTTCTTCATTTCTCTTGAAAGTGGGTTAAAAAGATCATACCTAATTGATGTTTACTAAATTCAAAGGCATCTTCAGTAGCAAACAGAGTTCTGGGAAAGCGGATGAATATTTTGGTTCTAGCAAAAGCAAAAAGAAACATATAATTATTGGCCAGTCAGTCGCCACCCACGATGGGTGGGCAGTGTCCCACCCCCAAAGCACGTCCAATCAGAACTTTAGAATGTGACCTTTGTGGGGCATGGCTCTCTTTGCAGATGTGATTTTACAGTAGGGACAGAGGGGAGACAGTAGGTTAGGCAGGTCCTGAAGGAGTGTCCTTTATCAGAGCTAGAAAGAATGTGTAACCAAACAGGCAAGAGCAGTCCTGTCAGTGTGGGAAGGCCCAGAGCCTGCCAGAGCTCCCAGAAATGGTGAAGACCTTCCAGATGGAACCTGGCCTGCCCACGCCTTCCTCTTGGACCCTGCACTGTGAGAATGCATTTCTGCTCTGGTGACTTTTCATGTAGCCCTAGAGAGTGAATCTACCATGCTACCTGAAGTTGCTCACAGTTATGCCTCTGGGGTTTCAGGAGGGATGCTAAGGGGCACCAACTACATAGTGCCTTGTGCTGGAGACTTTCTCAGAGCAGCTACTGAGTGGGGTGGCAGCATGCCATGCCTTGTGATGCCAGTTCCAGGGTTATAGAATGTGCATGGATTTGTGTGGCCATCTCAGGGATGTGGATGGATTAATCTGGGCCAGAGCTGGCAGACTGATCATTGGTAGAGCCAGGGGCAGGCATCCCTGAAGCAGTCAGGCATTCCTGAAATGGTCAGGCCCTGTTGTGTAAGAACTGGTCCTCTTGAGGCTTGAACACAGTTCTTTACAGCCACACTAGCCCTGACCAGAATGACTAACAGTACAGACCCAAGTCATCCTGGCTAATCTGAGTGAGTGCCCAAAAGTGATCAACACATGGGAAAGATCTCTGCTCCAGATACTGGATCCCTACAGTGGTACCCGAGGTTCTAGAATACCATTTTGGCTTGCTAAGAATGAAGCAAGATGAAGTTAGTTCTCTATGAGCAGTAAGAGAAGCCTAGCCAGGGCAGGCAGGGCCCTATCCTGCCCCCTCTTCATTTTGTAGGCAGAGGCTTCACCCAGCTGTGGCGCCAAGCCTGTGACACCTGTCTTCTTTGCATCCACTGATTCTCACTATGACCACTCAGCTGCATTTAAACCTAGTAGCAGAACTGGCTTTCAAACAGTTTCCCAAAAAAACACAAGGCAATTCCAGGCATGTCCAGCTCTTGGGCTCTGTGCAGCCATGGACACCAGTGAATAAGAATTTTAAAGATTTTTTTTTCCATTTCAATTGAGCAATTTGCAGTGAGAACTTTGTTGATGGCAGCACTGTACCTCCACATCAGAGGCTGCACACGCCTGCTCCATGTGGATCAGCACAGGGGAGAGACAGTTTGGGGGCTTCCCGGCCACTTACTTTCCTAGCTTGTAGTCCTGAGGTTGGTAGCCGATATACTTGATCAGCTTCTCGACACCCTCTCCTGGGGGGCCGTGCCAGTGTGGCCAGGTATCTGGGCACAAAGACTTGTACCTGCCAGGAATGGAGAAGGACATATAGAAGCCATCGGGACACCCTACAGTGCCTTCTGCGCTAGCCCAGAGGTCTCCTGGACCATCTTGTAGTGGATCGGCCTCACCTTTGCAGGAAGTGCTCATACTTGCGCCTGTAGGCGAAGCCTGCCCGGCGCACACGCAGGTGCTCCATCAGTCCCAGGTACTTGATCTGGTGACTGATGAGGAAGTCGTCAAACTTGCCTTTGGGGAAATAGAAGAGAGTGACTGGAAAGGCTCCCTCAGCTCCACCTAAGCCAAGCTTCTAGGCTGCTGCTCCGGGCTGGGTCCAGCCACAGAGACCGGCTATTAGGCCTCAGCTGTGTTTCTTAGGTGGAAGGGTTCTAGTTTCTACTGACAATCCCGAAGTCCACTAAGGAAGCTCGGACTCTCACGGGCAGCAACGGGCCGAAGGGCTTCTTCCTGTTGTCACCTCTCTAGGGAGAACACAGTTCAGCCCTGTCACCTGCCGGGGCTCTGCTCAGAGAGCTTAGAACGAGAACATGCCCCAGAGTCGCAGGCTGTTCTGGAAGATTGTTCACTGCTGCAGAGAATTCTCCTGTCATCTGTCACTCTGATTCCTGTCACCTTGGACACCTGTCTGGCATCACCAGGCTCTGTCCGGACCATCAAAGAAGCCCTTCTCAATATGTCTATCATCTGTTGTTCTTATTTCTTTTCTTTTTTCCCCTTGATTACTTACCTCTGCCTCCTGGGGTGCTGGGATTAAAGGTGTACTACAATGCTCAGCCCTTTTCTTTTCTTTTTTTGGTTTTTCGAGACAGGGTTTCTCTGTGGTTTTGGAGCCTGTCCTGGAACTAGCTCTTGTAGACCAGGCTGGTCTCTAACTCACAGAGATCCGCCTGCCTCTACCTCTGCCTCCTGAGTGCTGGCGCCACCACCGCCCGGCTGCTCAGCCCTTTTCTAAAGTTTATTTTACATTTAAAATGTGTGTGTGTGCCGGGCAGTGGTGGCGCACGCCTTTAATCCCAGCACTCGGGAGGCAGAGGCAGGCGGATCTCTGTGAGTTCAAGACCAGCCTGGTCTACAAGAGCTAGTTCCAGGACAGGCTCCAAAACCACAGAGAAACCCTGTCTCGAAAAACCAAAAAAAAAAAAAAAATGTGTGTGTGTGCACGTGTGTGCCTGTGTATGCATGCACGTGTGTGTACATATGTGTGTGCATGCATGTGTGCGTGTGTGTGTGTGTGTGCAGGTGTTCTCAGACTCTAGAAGAGGACATTGGATCCCACAGAGCCAAAACTACAGGCAGGTGTGAGGCACCTTTTATCAATGCTGGGAATTAAACTCGGCTCCTCTGTAAGAACAGTACCTGCTTTTCATTTTGGCGCCATCTCTCCAGCCCCTTCTTTTATGTTTCAGTCTCTCTCTCTCTGTGTGCTCACACACGCATGTGTGGTGGTAAGAGGGCAGCCTCAGTGTTAGTCTGCCCTTCCCGTCTTGTTGCAGATAGGATCCATCTTGCTGTTTGCGATGTGCACTGGGACACCAGGTTAGCCCATGAGCTTCCAGAGACTCAGTCTCAGCCTCCCGTCCCTCCATAGGAGCACTGCCTTTACAGACACGGCTTTATGTGGGTGCTGGGGATTTGAACTCAGATCCTCACACTTGTAAGGCAAGCACTTCACCCACTGAGCCACAACCCAGCCTTCTTCTATTGTTAGAGTTCATGTTCAAGGGCGTGGCTGTGGTGGCTTTGAGGTTAAACCCTCCACCCTGCTGTGCTCCCACCCCACCCCCACCCCCAGTTCCAAGGTCTCTGGGTGGGTGACTCACTGGGCTCCTTTCTTTCGTTAGGCTTGATGCAGCGGATATACGAAGGCTCCTTGGAGGTGAGAAGTTCCAGGAGGCTACTCAGGCTGTTCTTAAACTGAGTCCCAACCTGTGTGGTGAAAACACACTGAGCGCACACCCAGCCAAGGCTCCAGCCCCTGAGGCCTGACCTTTGCCTATTAGCGTTCTGCCCACTGACTGGAGGCTGCAGATGCCCTGTTCTAGGATGATGAGTTCCCATTGCTTTGGGGCTTGCCAGGCAAGAGCGGCTGGCTTCTAAGGCACATCGAGATTTTTCTATCTTGAGCAATGGCTGGGCCTGTTGACAGGGAGGGGCTGTGCTGGGGTGCTAGGTTCCTTGCTCAGGCAAACATCCACCCAGGGGGAAGCAGTCGCGGTATTACAGCTGGGATCTGAGATGTCCCTCGAAGGCCCATGTATTAGCTCCGTGCAGCAGCTTTTACAGTGACCAGAGGTCCCTGACCTCACTGAAAAAGGAATCACTGATCGATTCAGAGCCCATGGTCTTTGCGTATAGTGGTGGTGGTGGTCTTTAGGAGGGCGTGGGTTCTTTAAAAGGCATGGCCTAGTCAGGAAGTAAGTTACTAAAGCTGTGCTTTGAAGAATACATTTCCCACAATCCCTTGTGCAGGCTCCACACCTTCTCTGCCAGGGCATGCCATGCCACCCACACCAGGAGGCCTTGGGGTGCAATCTAAAGTCAGAAATCAAACCAACTTTTAAGTTGTCTTCCTTTAGAGCTTTGTCACACACGCAGAGTACCTCGGGGAGCCAGGTCGCCACTGGGTCCAGCCCCCTCTGTCTCCCCTGAGTTTCCTAATTCTCTCCCTCCCAGACTGTAAGCCCCCCCCCCCAGGACAGGGAACCCCCAGCCCAGGACAGTTGCCTGCACAGGAGATGTCAGTGATGGTCTGCAACAGAATGAATTGATACAAAGTGTACACACAGATTTTGTGCTTATCTGTTAGAGAAAAGGGGAGAGAGGTGGCTTCAGAGGGGCAGGTATGGAATAGTCACTGTCCCCGGGACTTTTGCCCCCTTGCTAAACCACACCAGCTTCTCAGTGCTCGCTCACTCACCGTTGGTGGCCGCCTCCGGTTTTCCAGCTCTGCCACCAAGAAACACTCCCTCAGAATGCTGTTCTGGGACCCACACAGCACCTGTGTGAAGAGGACCAGCATTGAGCTCTCTGCTCTAGGAATCATCGGAGGCCAGGAGACAGCAGAGCCACCCTCTCCGTGGGCACTTAAAGACATTCCCCCCTACAATAAAGTGGGAAGCCACACAAATGGCTTCCACGCTCAACACTGCCAAAGAGCACACTGGGAGGAGGCATCTAAATGCAGCAGCCCCAGCCTTGTGTGCTTGTGGGGGCATCTGGTTTTCTCTAACATGATGACATGAGACTTTCCCCAGCCCCGCTTAGTGCCAGGGAATAAGCCAACCTATGCACAATCAATCATAAGAGTGGGGAGTAAGTGGTCGTGCAAGGTGCAGTGCACTTCTGTGCGGGGAAGGACGGGGACACACAGCCTGGCCTCCAGTTCTGGAGGAGAACTCGGAAGCCGGCAGATGTTGGCTTGCAGGAGACAGACATGGTGGCATGAAGCCAAACACTCTAGGCTTTGCATTATCTGGCCTTGCTCCATCAATTTTCAAAAATAATCTGTTATAAGAAAAATGCAGGCCCTTTTATTCTTGTTACAACCATACTGGGCACCTTGCACACACTAAGTCCAAGCCCAGCCTCTCATTGTTCGTCATTTTCCTCCTCTTCTCATCTTGGACTTCGTTTTTTTCTTTTAGACAGTTTCACTAGATAGCCCAGGCTGGCCCTAAACTCAAGATCTTCCCATCCCCCCCCGTCGAGTGCTGGTATGTGCCACCATGTCTGGAAGAAGTCCTTAATTTAATAAAATTAAGACCATACAAAATGTGCTTCTATTTATCTAATAGAGTTTGTTCAGCCTTAAAGCAGGAAATCCTGTTGGTTTTCTTAGACAGGGTCTGGTGTCATCCTGGCTGGCCGAGAACTCCCTGTGTGGCTGAGGATGACTTCATCCTCCTGGTCCTAAGTGCTAGAGAGGATGACAGACTGCCATAGTTCCAGTTTAGGACACAATGCATGGGCAAGAAAGTTCCAGAACTTCCAGAGCCACCATTGATTTCTGTCATAGGCCATGACCTCACCATTAAAAACATGTGGGATGAAGATTCAAACTTACCTCCTTCAGGTGTCTGTAAAGCAGGTCATTGTTTTTCTCCAAAAATCCTGGTTTAAAAAAAAAGTCCCAATCGATGAGATGCCACACTGATTGCTAAGACACATCCTGATGACGTCTGAAGTTGCATGGGGTTTCTGCCTTCAGGATACTGAGACGGGGCTAGATCCCAGCAGTAAGCTGTGGAATGTGCTATGCTAAGCATGGAGCAATACTCAGGCCTCAACCGACGCTAGGAGGACGCCCCCTAGCTGCAACGATTTACATCAGACAGAGCAAGACAGCATGAGGATGCCTGCCCCCTGCATACTCCCAGACAGATCCAGATATCCTGAGGACACCCCCCATCCCAGACAGAGCCAGGCATCACGGGGGACACCCCCCATATCCCCAGACAGAGCCATACATCATGAGGATGCCTGCCCCCTGCATACTCCCAAACAGATCCAGATATCCTGGGGACAACCCCCCATGCCAGAAAGAGCCAGGCATCATGGGGGACCCCCCCTGTACCCTCAGACAGAGTCAGACATTATGGGAGATACTCTTCCTTTATACCCCAAAACAGAGCCAGGTATCCTAGGGAGATACCCCCCCCCCCATATAATTCTAGAGTACCAGATACTATAGGGGCTGATTTCACAGGCTGAGAGTCAGGTCCTCAGAGGGAATTTATAGCAGACACATGCCTTGAGTCTTAAGTAATCCAGTAGCAATGACTAATAACCCACAGAGACAGCAGAGGGCATTGAGCCCTAGGTGGCCAGTAGACACCATGTGACTTAGGAAAATCAACCCCACTGAGAAAGACAAACTCCAGTGGTGACCTTTTCCATGCCCTAATTTTTTTTTCTTTTGGATTGGTTTGTTTGTTGAGTCAGGGTCCTGCTATGCAGCTCTGGCTATCCTGGAACTCACTACATAGATCAGGCTGGTCTCGAACTTACAACTTACAGAGATCCGCCTGCCTCTGCCTCCGGAGTGCTGGGACTGAAGGGGTAAGTTGCAATATCAGGCCTTTCTCCCTTGAGTCTCTTCATGCCCAGGTTGGCATCCAGCTCACTATACAGCTGCTCTTCCTCCCTTTACCCAACAAGCACTGAGATTGTAGGCATCTGCCAGCATGCCTGGTGTGCACAGCGCTACAGACTGAAGCCAGGGCTTTAACACATGCTAGGCCGGTACTCTACCACTGAGCCACATCTCCAGCCTGACGAAAACTGGCCTTACGTGGTACAGTTACAGTCCGGAGTCGTGACACACGCCTTTGCTTCCAGCACTCCCCAGGCAGAGACAGGCAAATCCCTGCAAGTCCCAGACTAGCTAGGATTATTTTGTTAGATTATATCTCAAAAACAAACAAAAAACCATTGTTGACTTGTGGCTAACCCAGGAATTGAACAAGTAAAACCAGCAACAAAAGCTATGCATTAAAAAAGCCGCATCAAAAATGTCTAATAAGGTGGTGATCGTCAGGTCTCAAAACGGGTCTTTTTATTCCGGCAAAATACACAGTTTACCACATTGTGGGACTCAGTGGGCAATGACTCGAGGTGATCCAAGTTTGGATCCCCAGTGCCCATGTAAAACCCAGGTGTGGTGGCTCAAGCCTGTAATCCTAGGGCTGAATGGGCAGTGAGCTCTAGATTCAGTGAGAGCCTGTCTTAAAAAAAAAGGTGGAGGATGACTGAGGACCCCTGATGACCTCAGGCCTCCACATGTGCACACGCCCACACATGAACATATACACGGAAAGATTTACCATGGTAACTGTAAGTACAGCAGCTTCAAGGCCATCCACGTGTAACCATCACCACCTGGGACTTTGTAAACCTCCCAAGCCCAAACCTGTACTCGAACTAGCGGCTTCCCAGCCCCATTGTGTCTCTGTGGAGGGAGTTGATTCCTGCAGACCTCTCGTGTGAAAAGAATGACGCTGCAGATGTCACTTCGCGACTGGCTTCTTCCCCTCTGCATCTTCTCCTTCCTGTCCAGGGCTGAGCCAAGCTCCATTGCATATTCAGAATTTAACTTTGCTACTTGTCTATCCCTGTGGCTTCAAGCCCCTGACTATGATGAAGAACGCTGCCCCACATATGGGTGGACAAATGCAGCTACACCCAGAAATGGTCAAAGCTAGCTTCTAGTAGAACCTGTAACTCAGGTAGAACCAAGAAGCCCAATGCAGTGATGTTTCCAGGAGACAGGTGAAAGCAAGCATCCTGGGGACGGGGTGCTGTCAACTTTCCAGAGAAAAACAGCTGAGCCTGTGCTTCCCTGAGCATGGATGCTGCTTATGAAAGTCAGAGGTTGGGCTCTCAGCCCCCTCCACCAGCTCCTGGACTCTGTGACCCCAGGAGATGCATTAAAATGCTGTGAGCTCAGGGGGGACAAACCTGGGACCATGCCTGCTCCGTGGGTTAGCCCAGCGAGCATGAGTGGGGACCAAGACTCTGGTGTTTATCACATGGAAGATGAAGCACACGTGCAAATGAACACGCTCCAGCTTTTGTAGGCAGACATTAAGACATCCCCTCAAAGCACTGACAGGAAGTGTGGCTCCGGAGATCGCCTCAGGAGAGGCTGGGACTTCCCTTCCTCTGTGCTCCCTCATGGCAGCCGGCTTCCAGCCTCACCCAAGTGTCACTTAATTCTGTACACAAGGCCACAAGTCATCCCAGAGAGCTGGGCTGTTCTAAACCATGTTCTCTATACTACTTTGCATTTAAAGAAAGGAAACTTAAAATGTGCTCTGTTACTTTAAAGATTTGGGGTGCTGGAGAGATGGCTCAGTGGTAAAGAGCACTGGCTGCTCTTCAGAGGTCCTGACTTCAATTCCCAACAACCACATGATGGCTCACAACCATCTGTAATGAGCTCTGGTGCCCTCTTCTTGGCCTGCAGGCATACAGACAGACAGAACATTGTCTATACGATAAATAAATAAATCCTTAAAGGAAGAAAGATACTCTCAATAAAGAGAAAGGTCAGTTCTCAGAATTGGGGAAAATACCAGCAAATCCTACAGTTGACAAAAGGCCCAGTGTCCAGAATATGTGAAGAACTCTGGTGATTTATCAAAGCAGGCAGCTCCTCAAGGATGCACAAATGAATGGCGAGGACACGAAGAGTGCTTGGCTTCAGCAGCCACTAGAAGAACCACAGGACAGACCTTCACACCTGCCCAGAGGGCTGCTGGCAGAGCATTGTGGGTGCTGGGGAGGATGTGGAGAAACCAGGACCATGGCGGCCAGGGGGGTCCGCAAAACACTAAGTAGGGTGCTTCCATGGGATCCAGCTACTCGTTTCCTCACTATACTCAGGAAAACAAAAGTAAGCCAGGCCATCCCAGCTACTCCAGGAACTGAGGTAGGAAGATGCCAAGTTCAAGGTCAGTCTGGGCAACTGAGTGAGACTGTCTCGAAATTCTAAAACTCCCAGAAAAGGACTGAGGGGACCTCAGTGACAGGGCACCCCCCTAATGTGCACAGGACCCAGACTCAATCTCTGGAACTGCTGGAGGAGGTGGGGGGGGCATACAGGTATGGAGGACTGAGGGGACCTCAGTGACAGGGTACCCCCCTAATGCGCTGGAGGAGGTGGGGCATACAGGTATGGTCCCAATGTCAGTCTCCATGCGGCTGAGAGGATTAGCCCCTGAACACTTATGAATATGAGCACAGACAAGCTTATCCAGAGAAAGAAATGAGCAGTGAAAATGAACGACAGCGTGGAGGAACCTTGAAACATTATGCTAAATGAGGAGAGTCAAACCCCCAAAGATTCTCCAGTTCATGATAGGAAGGCTGTGGAGTTAGGATGTGTATTACTTAATTCTCAGCCAGGCAGTGGTGGCGCAGGCCTTTAATCCCAGCACTCAGGAGGCAAAGGCAGGCGGATCTCTGTGAGTTTGAGGCCAGCCTGGTCTACAGAGCGAGTTCCAGGACAGCCAAGGCCACACAGAGAAACCCTGTCTTGAAAACCAAACAGAAAAGAAGAGAAGAGAAGGAAGGAAGGAAGGAAGGAAGGAAGGAAGGAAGGAAGGAAGGAAGGAAGGAAATTTCTTAATCTCTATTGCTGTGGGGAGGGGCAAAGAATGGAAAGGGGCACTTGTCTAAAATGAAATTGAGTGTACAGTTGCACAACTCTGAACACACTAAAACCCTCAAGTTGCACATGTTAATGGATGAGCTATGTAGTGCGTGAATACTTTTATTTATTTAGTTTTTAAAAACTGGTGGTTCTATCTGAAGTAATAAGTAAAACGTGAAAGAGCCTTCAGGTGGCGTGCTCGAGTGCAGGAGCTTTGGGGTGACTGCAGATGGCACCTCCTTGGACGACCTGGTGACCGGCATGCGCACACAGGCACCCGCTCAGCTGTGACCCACAGACAGTGACCTACAACCTCTGTCACTCACCCTTGGTGCTGTAGGTGACCTCTCCTGCATAGTGCAGGAGGCGGAACTCCAGCCAGCCAATCCTCTTCCAGCCCTTCGGACCAGCCAGCTTCCTTCTGCAAGACAGACACATGCTGCTGGACCCTTCTCCTTCATGGCAGCAAGAATGACAGAGAAAGTCCTGGGCCAGCCGCTCAGCGACATTGCCATCAACCTGAAGGAGGCGCCCAGTGAGCCTTGCGCCCTATGTCTGGCTGTGTGTCAGCTCTCACACTTAGAGCTGCCCCCCACTAAGCTAGTGAGGAAGGAAGCCTTATCTGCCTGGGAGGAATATTCAGGCTTTGCTTTTAATAAAGTCACCTGGCACTGGGGGCATGACTCTCTGGTGGAACACGTGTGGCAAGCAGAAAGCCTTGGGTTCCCTCGACAACTCACAGGGTGGTTTTTGCTTGTTTGTTCTAGTTTTTTATTAAGAATTTTTTAATACAATCTTTTCTCATTTTACATAGCTATCCCTGTTCCCACTCTTTCCCTTCCTCCAGCTTTCCCCACCTTCCCCCACCATACTCCTGTTTGTTTTTTAATCCTGTGTGTCTGGGTGTTTTGCCTGATGTGTGTCTGTACACCACATTAGTAGCTGATACCTCCTGATGCCCTGGAACTGGAATTAGAGACAGATGTGAATCTCCATGTGAGCACTGGGAACCAATTTGGGTCCCTTGGAAGAGCAACAAGTGCTCTTAACCTCTTCAGCCCCATTTTTTAAAATAATAATAAAAAAAAAGGTTGGGTGTGGTAGTGCACAACTTTAATCCCAGTACTCAGGCAGGAGGATCTTGGTGAGTTTGAGGCCAACCTGGTCTACATAGAAAGCTTCAGGTCAGCAAAGGCTACATCATGAAACCCTGTTTCCAAAAAGTAGAAGAAAGAGAGGAGGAGAAAAGGGCAAGAGGAGGAGTAGGTCCAGCGAGATGGCTCCACAGGCAAAGGTGCTTGCCACCAAGCCTAATGGCTTAAGTTTGATCTGAGGACCCTACCTTGCGGAAGGAGAGAACTGACCTCTCCCCAGGGTGGTACATGTGTTCACGGGCATGCTCACACACACAGATATTAACATATGCATTCTTTAAAGGTTTGGTGAAATAGATCACTTGGCAAAATGCTTGCCGTAAAAGCATGAGACCTGAGTTTGATTTTCAGAACCCAGCTTAAAAAAAAAAAAAAAAAAGTAAGTCAGGCCTGGCTGTGTGGGCCAGTAATGCCAGCCCTGGAAAGTTGGAGACAGGCTGGTCCCTACAGGTCAGCACGCCTAGCCTAATGGACAGACCCTAAGTCCCAACGAGAGACCATTCTGTCCATGCTCACCTCATTTGCATATCTAGCTTCATCCGTGTCTCTCAGGTCTGACAGGGGTGTTATCAATGACAGTGTCTGTGGACACTCCGAAAGCTACTGAGTAGCTGTGGTAGTATCCTACCGTGCGGAAAGTGGGGCTCAAATGCAGAGGGGTCACATCAGCTCTGCCCACTCAGTAAGTGGCCACGCTGGGACTATGATTCAAAGCCAGGTTTTATTTTGCTTGTTGGTGCTGGGACTGAATCCAGGTGTCTGGCTGACCAGGAACTTGTTACATAGATCAAGCTAGCCTCGAATTTAGGGATCATCTACCTCCTGAGTGAGTTTAAGGGAATGCCTACCCCTTGGTCTACAGCACGTTTACGTTTTTCTCTTATTTGTCTCATAGACTAAGTTAAAATTTGAATTTTCTTTCTGGAACGTTGTGAATGCTTTTGATTGGTTTGGGGGTTGCATATAAATCAAACATTCAGGGTCTGTAGAGATGGCTCAGTGGTTCTGAACACGTGCTGTTCCTGCAGGCCACCTAGGCTCAGTTCCCAGCTCACAACTGCCTGTAGCTCCAGCTCCAGGGAATCTGACAGCTGGCCTCCATGGCCACCCGCCCTCACACGCACAAACACACATGTGTACACACATAAATACATTCCCTGCTGCATATTCACACTTATTATTTGTTCTTATGTTTGTGTACGTTGGTGTTTTGCCTGTATTTATGTCTATGTGAGGGTGTCAGATCTTGGAGTTACAGACAGTTGTGAGTTCCCATATGGGTGCAGGGAATTGAACCCGGGTCCTCTGGAAGAGCAGTCAGTGCTCTTAACGGCTGAGCCATCTCTCCAGCCCATGCACCCCAAGTTTTTCTCATTTTCTCCTTCGTTTTAAGCTCTTTGTCTTTCAGTGTGGCATAGGCTGGCCTGAAGTCTTGATTCCCTGTCTCAGCCTGCCGAGCCTTGGGATGGCAGGCCTGTGTCACTGAATCTGGCTGTTGCTACTGTGCCTAAATTGTTCAGAAGGACCATCTCATGCCTGCACCACATGTGAAATGTAACCACCGTCAAACAAAGCAAGATACTCACTCTAGTTGGAATTCCTGTCAGTCCAATTTCTTCTAACAGGCATGCTGGCATGTGAGCCGGTTTCCAGGATGCTATTTTTGTATATGAAGTCACTGTACTGTGTGTATGCATTGTGTGGTATATGTGAACATATGTACGTGGTTGGCACACAGAGACCTGAGGAGGATGGACACTGGTATCCTTCTCTGTCACCCACTGCTTTATTCTTTTAGGTCGGCTGGCAGCAGCCAGCTCCAGGAATTGTCCTCTCTCAACCTCCACAGCCCTGGATGTGTCCAGCCACGCCCAGCTTTTGTGTGGGTGCTAGGATTCGAACTCAGGGGCTCATGCTTGCACAGCAGGTGGTCTTACCCACTGAGCCGTCTCTCCAGCCCCAGAGTACTTGGACTTGGACACGGGTCCAAGAAAGAAGACATAGCATTCTCCACACAAGGCAGCCCCCCAGATGAAGTACGCACGTTTGGAAGTGTGCGTGCTTGCCCACTTTCTCTTCCAGCTTCTCCAGGAAACTCAAGTCTGTGGCGGGACCTGGACGGATGCATTCTTCATCCTTTCAAATGAAAAGACAGCTCAACCGCACACCACAGTGTATACTGGTTCAGATCAACCCCACACCATGGCATACACTGGTTGGCTGAGATCTAAGTGCTTTCTCCAGCCGTGGTTGGATGTTCTAGATGGAATTCCTGTTGCCCCACATGAGACCAGGTGGACCCCTGGGACAAAGGTGTACCCAGCACATGTGCTTGGACACTGGGGCTGACCCCAGAGAGACTGGAGATGCCACATAGTGACTCTCCCTGCGTCTGACCGCTGCTGTCCTATTTCCTTTCCCATCTCCCTCCTATTCTTTTCTTTTGAGGCAGGCTTTGCTGAGTATCCAGGTTGCCTCCAAGTCCTGCCTTAGCCTTTCCAGTGCAGAGATTATATGCGCTCCACCGGCACAGACTCCAACCTGTGTCCCTTCCTTCCTTCCTTCCTTCCTTCCTTCCTTCCTTCCTTCCTTCCTTCCTTCCTTCCTTCCTTCTTTCCCCCTCTCCTCTTCCCCTTCCCGTCTTTCTTTTTCTTCTCCCTTGCCTTTAGTTAGAGTCTTGCTGTGTAGTTTCAAATGGTCTCAAACTCATAATCCTCCTGCCTCTGCCTCCTGAGTGTTGGAATAGCAGGCATATTACCATCACAGCCCAGTCTAATCCATTTTTCTTTCCTTCCTTCCTCTCTTGCCCCCTACTTAGTGTCTTGTAACAGCCTCAAGCTCATGATTCCTGAATGATGGGCTAACAGGCAGTTCCCACCATGCCTTGCTCTGGCCAAATTTATGGACTTCTCAAAGACACTCCTGGATTCCCTGGCAGCTTATTTGAACACTCTTAACTGGTCACCAGGGTCAGAAACAGCTGTATGCACGGTGCAGAGGCTTCCTGGAGAGAAAGCTGTGAAAGCAGCTCAGCCTGAGCTAGCACATTTCTCTATTGCTGTGTGTTTATTTCCTCAACAATGATGGTACTTCACTGGCCACTGTAAACACTCGCCTGTACACACACACATGCACACACACATGCATGCACACATGCACGCACATGCACGCACACACGCACACACACATGCATACACATACACACGCACACACACATGCACACACACACATGCATGCACACACACTGCATGCACACACACACGCATTTTGAGTCATCCCATTCTGTAGTCTAGACTGTCTTGAAACTTAGTATATAGTCCAGACTGACCTCAAACCCATGGCAATCCGCCTGAGCTGCTGGGGTTACACAGGACTTCCTCTTTCAAACCCTGGCAACATTCATCCACTGTGGCAGACACCCAGTGAAGGAACCAGGTCACTGTTTTCTCACCAGAATAGACATGATCCCTCTGTGTCTCTCTTCTACCAAATCACAGATGATCTTGTTGTTGAAGTACTGAACAGGCTCCCACTAGAAGAAGAGGAAAGAGTTGTCCTAGAATGCACAGGGGCACCAAGCACATTGGTTTGACAGGGATTCTCCAAATATTTTCTCAAAATCTGATTTCTTTTAAAATTTATTACGTCTACAGTGTTCTGCCTGCATGTATGCCTGGCTGCCAGAAGAGGGCACCAGATCTCATTGTAGGTGCCTGGGAGGCCCCATATGGTTGCTGGAAATTGAACTGAGGACCTCTGGAAGAATAGTTAGTGTTCTTAACCTCTGAGCCACCTCTCCAGCCTTCAAAATCTGATTTTCATATCCAAATTTTACTTTTGGGGTTTTTAATAAACATTTCCAGTTTTAGCTTCTGAAGGAATGTTCCAGAATTACTGGATTGCTCGGCAGGGAGGTAAGCTATGATACTGCTATGATAGGCTGTTCATGTTGGATGTGATTTCCAAAGCTTGCTTGGATCTGGCAAATGTTTTTGCTCTGGTCTTAATCAGTAACATTTACATAAATTTGATTCACTTGGTGGGCTGGAGAGATGGGTAGGCAGTTAAGAACACTCTATGCTCTCACAGAGGACTCAAGTTCAAGTTCCCAGCACACACAGCGTGTGGCTTACAACTGCCTGGAACTCTGGCTCCAGGGAACCTGACCCCTCTTCTGGCCTCCAGGGGCATCTGCACTGAGGTGCCCGTCCACACACAACGCACACATACACCAACTTAAATCTTTAAAAATTCTGCTTTTGGGGCTGGCAAGATGGCTCAGTAGGTAAAGGTGTTTGTCACTTAAGCCTGATATCCTGAGTTCGATCCCTGGAACCCATGTAAAGGTGGAGGAAAGAACCAACTCCATGAAGTTGTCCCATGTACTGGCATGTACGTCTCCACACACACCATGTAGACACACACACACACACACACACACACACACACACAATACCGAAAATTTAAAATCCTTAAATGATGCTTCCTAAATATCCCAAGTATTTTCCAAGGGAAGAACTAAAATCCTCAATCCAGGATCTTTCTCAGATGAATGAGGAGGGTCGGGGTGGAGCTGGGGGATAGAGCCCTTCAACAGTGTGTCCAAAGCCTGGGGTCCACTGTGCCCTGAGCCCTCTTCCTCCCTCGCTGCTCCTCTCTCTTCCCAGATACACATGTTCACTCCCTCAAATGTGGAGACAGGTCCACTGCTCACCTCGATGCCTTCAGATTCATACTCTGCCTGCTCGGCCTTCAGCGTCCTCTCTATCAGCAGCTGCTGCAGTTTCTCGTTGCAATAATTTATGCAGAACTGTTCAAAACTAAAGATGTGGGGAATTTCGGTCATGCAAATCATATAGATAGGCCAGGCACCACAGAACCACTTTTTGGTGAGTGCACAGTTCTTCTCTATAGAGCAGTCTGCTAGTAAGCAGGAAGGACCACGTGGAAAAAGGTCAGTGTTTGAGTGGCTGGGGAGGCAGCCTGTGGGTAGGGCACTTGCCTAGAACAGTGTGTGAATTGAGGGCTGCGGGGACCAAGAGACAGGAAAACCAATTCCAGCTCCTTAACCATGGCGTAGACTCTCACTGAAACCACAGAGACAAGCACAGCAGGCAGCAGTGGCTACTCACCCGTTCTTGTCGAAGACTTCGAAGCCATAAATGTCCAGCAACCCAATCACAGTCTTCTGGGTGAAATCCTAGTGGTGGTGGTGGTGGGGGAAATGCATGCTGTTAGCTGCTTGTGCTGTGGCTTGGGCCATCTGTGTAGCTTCCAAAACTTCATTTTTTTTAAAGTATTTATATTTTAGTGTGTGTGTCTGCCACCTGCTTGTAGGTAGCCACAGTGACCAGAAGAGGGTGTTGGATTCCCTGGAGCTGGTGTTACAGCAGCTGTGAGCTGCCTGACGCAGGTGCTGGGAACCAAACTTGGGTCTTCTGCAAGAGCAGCAAGTGCTTTTAACCCCTGAGCCATCTTTCTAGCTTTTACTCAAAGGGTTCTTGTGTTGAAACTTAATCCCTGCAGTGAGGCTTTAAGAGGAAGCTAAACTTGACCATGGAGTTTGGAAGTAGGGCCTCTGGGGCAGGTCATTAGCTAGATAAGAACATCGGAGCAGAGCCCCTGTCACACACTGCTGCTGACTTCCTGTGAAGAGAGAGACCAGAGCCGACGCAGAGAGCATCTCCTCTCTTGCCGTGTGATACTCATCCCTCTCATCATCACTACGGTAGGGGAAACTGGACTGATCCAGCTGGCTTTGACATTTTGCGATATTCAGAGCCCTGTTGTTTTCCCCAAGGTTGAGACTCTAAAGCACATGGCTCCTGCCTTCTGCAGTGGCTCACAGGGCAACTGCTGGGGCCTGTCAGGCTGCTCCTCCTGCCAGCCCCCCAGCTGGACCTGCCTGTGGCTTGTCTAGGCCAGTAACACCTTGCCTTCTGCTTCTCGTCATGATTTCATTTCTCTCCAGTCTCCGAGGTTTGCATTGATCCAAAAACCAACAATAAAAGGTGACCTACAAACTGCCCAGGAAGTGTGTGCCCAGGTGAGAGGAGGCAGTGGCATGAATTCCACTTTATACCACAAAGGTGGGCACCTCCCAACGAGGCTGTGGTTTCAGTGTGTCTCCCCAAAGTTCACATGTCAGAAATACCTTCAGATCATTAATATCCATATTTGGAGGACAAGGTCCCAAGGAGGGGCCACCAAGACAGTGAGGGGCCACTCACCAGAACATCCTACCTTACAGTGGACCATCCTCTTCTATGTCAGTGCTGAGGAGACTCCATTACATACAGCATTGTGCTCTTAACTCTCCAGCCTCCGGAACCCTAAGCTAAGTAAACTTCTACACTTTTCCGTCACCCAACTTGTGGAGCTCAGTTGGATCCATAGAAAATATGCTTATGACCTTCCACCCTAGACCATGGCCAAGTTCGTCCGTAACTTCGCGGAGAAAGCCCCGGGGCTAGTATCCACTGCTGTGACTTACTCGAAGCCTCCATTGGCCACATTTTGGCAATACGCCAAGGTTGAGCTGGTTCCTCCAACCCCTGCTGAACTCCTGCAGCTATTCAGAGTGCGAAAAAAATAATTCAGCGTGCTAAAACTGGTAGCTTCAAACATCTTACAGTTAAGGAAGCTGTGCTGAATGGTTTGGTGGCCACTGAGGTGTGGATGTGGTTTTATGTCGGAGAGATCATAGGCAAACGTGGCATCATTGGCTGTGATGTGTGAAGACTGACCTGCACATCTGATTTTATTTGAGTTCTTTCAATGTTCTTACATGTGATGAGACTGCTATCTGAATAAAATACCAGCTGTCAAATAGCAAAAAAAAGAAAATATGCTTATTGTTACTACCTTAAATATTCATAATTATGTGTGTGTATGCACATATACCACATGTGTTCCAGTATGCACAGAGGCCAAAAGAGGTCATTAGAACTGGAATTGTAGGTGGCAATGAGCCACCCTTTGCAGATGCTGGGAACTGAACTTGCGTCCTCTGTGAAAACAATAGCATTCTTAACTGCCGAGCTATCCAGGGCCACTTACTGTTTTTAACAGGACACAGCAGGCTCTTCTGTCAGAATGAACTGAGATGCTGCTTCCCCCGGTCTGTATTCTGCTCTTAGGCCTACAGTCATGCCTCAATTTCTGGCCTTAAATAAACTCCCATCTTATCTGATTCCACTTAAAAAGGAGAAATGACCCACTTAAAAGCAGGCACTCGGAGGTCAGCTGCACGTGCTTAGGCATTGTTAAAATTCTATGGTTGTAGAAAGCTGCTGTATGCACCCAGAGCCATCTGGTATACCACAGGTGCTGTGGGCACCAGACTTCAAGAAGTACTGCCAAGCCATCTGAGGTGCACACCTACTGTGTGCGAGGCATTGGAAGACCCGATAAGACAGAACCCTGTCCACGAGGCGCGTGCAGTCCATCCTTCACGACCTCTTTACTATGATGATCTTAAGACATCACCACTTCAGTGAAAACAAGATGTGCAACACATGCTAACCCACCTGGTTGACTAGGGAGGAATTGATTTTATTGACCAGCCAAGTAAATGTCCGCCCGTATATGGCCTTTGCCATGGCATCTCTAGCATAGACAGAGAGCTCTACTGTCAGTGGGCATATCACCTGAAAGGAAGGGTAAGGTGCGTCATTTACAGACAGAATGGGCCCCGCCCCTCAGTTCTCACACTAGTCTTCCATGGGGACTGAGCAAAGAATACAGGTTAGGAGACCAGGACCCAGACTGGTGTCCTGGTGTTTGCGGACTGAGCTTGGTGCAGAGGTGGGAGCACTGACAAACACGCAAAGAACCACACAGAGAAGAGCCATGGTGCAGACAGTGACAGGTGCCATGAGGAGAAAGGTGAGGTCGAGGCAGGTGATCAGGGAAAGGCCTTGATTCAGGGCTCTCGGGGCTAAAGCATGAAGAACAGGGGAAGGCATTCCAGCAGAGGGAGCAGCCTGCGCAAGACTCCACGAAGGAGGCAGCAAGTCCTAGGCATGAGCTGGGGGGAGGGGGAGGGGAGGATGGAAAGAGATGGGGAAGGAGACGAGGGGTGAGATGATTAATGGGGGATGGAGAAACAGAGGGTGGAGGAATAGGGGTGTGGGTGTCGGAAGACAAGCCTGAGATCCCAGCAAGAGCTGGAGCATTCAGGGCCTGTGGTGGGCTGGGTTTGGAGGTTTGTTACCCACAGAGGACACCAGAGAGCTACCATCTGAGTCAGGCAGTCATGGGTGGGGGACACATATCTCTCCCTTTTCACCTCCTCTGTTTTGGCTTCAATCTTTCTGTGGGTGAGAGCTTCCAGGAGAACCGCCGGGCAGAGCCCCAGGAGCTGCGTGAAGGAATTTGGCTCTCATTCAGCGACTGTAGAGAACCTGTGTCCTCTCCAGGTCCAGGGTCTCCCACCCTCATCACTTTAGGGAGAAAAGGGCCTCACTGAACTAACTAGCCAAGGTGGTTCTTTCCTGTAATCTCAGCACTCAGAGGGCAGAGACAGGATGATCCGGGTCAGGCCCAGTGTAGGCTGTGTAGAGAGATCTTATCTCAGAAACAAAACAAAAGACAGAAGCAAGTTCAGTGGTCATAGCTCCCCATAATCTTCCTAACTGGCATCAGCAAAAGCACGTAGTACTGGGCATCTGGGCTGCTGTGGGCACTGGGGACCAGGCTCCCCACCCCCCTGGCTCTTCAGAAAAGGAAGGTCACCTTGGCAATCCACTTGATTTCGTGTGTGTCCGGAACGCTGGCACAACCTTGTTTGTCCTCCTTGAAGCAAATGTTGCCTAGGTGCAGGACGCTGGCAATGATCCCAAAGAGGTTCTAGAGATGTAGGCAAACAGAGCGCAGAGGCAGGGGAGTCAGCAGCACCTCTTTGACAAATGGCATTGAGATGTCTCCTCCCCCAAATCCCAGCCCAGCTCACAGAGCCAGCTGCCTCCTCGCTAGAAATGGGCCCTGGTCACTTCCAGTACTAATGATCTTAATGAGGCGTAGAGGCCTCTCTCATTCCCCAGCACAAAATATAAGTACATAAGCATTTTATTATTTATTTAGTTTTGGTTTTTTGAGACAGGGTTTCTCTGTGTAATAGCCCTAGCTGCCCTGTTACCTAGACCAGGCTGGCTTCGAACTTACAGAGATCCATTTTATAAAATCAGTTTATAAGCCCTGCGGTGGTGGCACACACCTCTACTCCCAGCGCTGGGGAGGCATAGGCAGGCTGATCTCTGTGAGGCCAGCCTGATCTACAAAGTGAGTTCCAGGATAGACAGGACTGTTACCCCGAGAAACCCTCTCTCCAAAAAACAAAACAAAACATTCTTATTAAAAAACAGTTTATAAAACAAATTCCCAGCTAGCAGGGATAGTGTATGCCTGTAACTCTAGCACTTGAGAGGCTGAGGCAGGGGAATCACTAGCATTCCAGGCCAGCACCGGCTACCTAGCGAGACCATGTCTCAAAACAAACAAACCACCCCACAGGTAATCCATTCAGTTTTCAAATAACATGTCTCAAATATTCTCATTTTATAAGACAACATTTAATTCTTGAAAGATAAACAGATTTATAATCAGAATGGACAATCAAAAACCAAAATTCTATTTAATGTTTACCCATGATGCAAGTTGTTTCAGAATTGGAGAGTAAATAAAGAATAAATGTGCAAGCCCGATGAGTCTAATCGGGGCTGGACGTAACCCGGGCAGGGACCATGTTACCTCCCTGTGCAACACTGCGGAAACAAGCTGAGCAAAGGGCAAAATGCCCGTTTTCTATTTGATTAGGCTGACTGGTCTTTTTTTTAAATATTTATTTATTTATTATGTATACAATATTCTGTCAGTGTGTATGCCTGCAGGCCAGAAGAGGGCACCAGACCTCATTACAGATGGTTGTGAGCCACCATGTGGTTGTCGGGAATTGAACTCAGGCCTTTGGAAGAGCAGGCAATGCTCTTAACCACCGAGCCATCTCTCCAGCCCCTGACTGATCTTTTATAATTGTTTTCATACAACACATGAGGCAGATTTACACTCAGCATTCTGTTATTTATCTCCAAGTGCTTGCATTACAACATGTCCTACATGTCACCCTGTGCATGGTCACATGCATGTTCATGCGTGTGCACATCCATATGTATGTGTTTGCATTTGTGTGCCCGGAACCAAGGACAACTCAGGTGTCAGCTCACAGGCATCGTGTCCACCTTTTATTTTTGTTTACCAGTTCTCTCGCTGGCCTGGAACTTACCATACGAGCCCAAGACCCCTTCCTCTGCCTCTTCATTGCTGAGATCACAAGTGTGCACAATAACACCTGGCTTTCTTTTTCTTAGGGGGCTGGAGAGATGGCTCCGTGGCTATGGGCACGTGGTGCTCTTACAGAGGACCTGGGTTCTTTCCCCAGCATCCACATGATGGGCTCACAGACATCTGTAACTCCAGATCCAGGGGATCTGGCACCCTCTTTTGGCCTATGTGGGCATCAGGCACGTATGGAATGTACCAACATACATGCAGGCAAAACACTCATACACATAAAATAAGTCTATTTAAAAAAAATAGTATCTAACATTGAGTCCACTGGAATTGGAGTTATGAGTGGTTCCCAGCCACTTGACATGGGTAATGGGAACCAAACAAATTGTCTGCCAGAGCTACAAGTGCTCTTAACTACTTAGCTATCTCTTCAGCTCCTACACCTGCTTTCAACACGACCTCTACTGACTGACTGCACCATCCCACTGCCATGTTCCAGGTCTCTATCGACTGCTCTATGCCATAGCCGTATCTGGGATATTTGCTTATCCTCCAGGCCTTGACACGTGTTTTTATTTGCTAAATTCAGTGGTCCTACAGTGACCAAAACCCCAGGAAAACAGGGTAGTTCCCATCCAGACAGAACCCCAGGGCCTTTACCTCAAGGTCAGCTTCTGTGAAATCAATGACAAAAAAGGCATTGAGCACAGTTTTCCAGTTGTTTTTGTCGTTGGTAGGCGACTCTCTGGCACAGTGACCCTATGACACAATTGGATCAGTTTGTGGCATCTTAGGAACAGTTGAACATGCACACACCTGCTCCTAACTCAGAGTGGCTCTCTGACCATCCAGAACCCACTCCTGTAATTTCCACTGTAGACACGCTTTTCAACCACCTAGCGGAGATCATTTGCTGGCAACTTCTTATTTTCAATCTTACTTGGTACTTCATCTTTAAAAATCCCTGTCATGAGAAACTTTCAAAGCTAGTGATCTATATTCTCAGCACCTGTTTTAAACCACATTTCCTCTTCCATTTTGCTAAGTAACTGGAAGGCGTTTGTCTAAAAGGGATTGGCTGAAACAGGCAAAGAAATAGCAGCACTTAAATTTGGATGATGGCCCTGATGCGCTTGCGGATTTTCAGAACAAACAAAAATCCCTCACTGCAGGGCTAGACTGGAGGCAGTCCCATGGAGGAGGGGAGGATGCGCACTTGACAGACTGATCGGCAGCAGAGACGGGATCAGACTTTCAGCTAATTCTGAGTACTGCCTTTTAAATAACAGACCCACTAATGTCACAATTTTTATTGCATGTATTTATTAATTATGTGTATGTATATATGTGTGGGCATATGCACGCCAGGATATGTGGAGACCAGATACAACCTGCAGGAGTCTGTTCTCCTCTACATGAAGCCAGGTGTAGTGGCATTTTGCTGTCTCTGGGTTTTTATTAATTGTGTGTCAGCCAGCGATAGAACTTACATCATCAGACTTTGATGCAAGTGGATTCATCCCTTAAGCCATGTTGCTGGCCCTACAACGTCGCAACTTAAAAGGAAACAGCTTAGACATTTTAAAAGTTATTTTGCATTTGGAATACAAGATGTTCCCAGTTTGTTGGCTACCTAAAGATCTATCGTATTAAAATGTGTCTGTATTGTAGATAGTGTTCACTGAGAATCAGTCAGAATAAAATTCCCAGTTGTAGAAAATCAAGTTCCATGTCTGTGAATTCTGTATTCTCACATTCAACCAAAAATACTCAGGTAAGTTACAATGCACTGAGCATGTGCAGACTTCTGTTATTATTCCCTAAACAGTACAGTATAACAGTGTTTAACTATTGTGCCCTTGAGTCTGTGCGTAGAGGTCAGAGGTCAATCACCCTCCACCCTATTTTTTGAGTCAGGGTCCCTCACTGATCCTGGGGCTCACTGATTCGGTTGGTGAGGGGACACTCGCCCTAGCCTTCTCCCCAGTCCCTCTGCCTTGCTAAAAACTGTTAGATTACATTTTTAAAGCTGGCCACCAAGGTCTGTTCTCTTATTTGGCCACTTCCTCCTCCTGAGGTCTACCACCAAGGTCCAGATATCAAAGTATTGAAATCCAGCAATCAGAAACCCCCTTTGTTTTTTTTAAAAAATATTTTATTTATTTATTTATTTATTTATTTATTTATTATGTATACAATATTCTGTCTGTGTGTATGTCTGCAGGCCAGAAGAGGGCACCAGACCTCATTACAGATGGTTGTGAGCCACCATGTGGTTGCCGGGAATTGAACTCAGGACCTTTGGAAGAGCAGGCAATGCTCTTAACCACTGAGCCATCTCTCCAGCCCCCCAGAAACCCCCTTTGAGCTGGGCAGTTGTGGCACACACCTTTAATCCCAGCACTCAGGAGGCAGAAGCAGGCAGATCTCTCTGAGTTTGGGGCCAGCCTGGTCTATAAGAGCTAGTTCCAGGACAGGCCCCAAAGCTAAAGAGAGAAGCCCTGTCTTGAAAAACAAAAAACAAAAAACCAAAAAAGGCTCCTTTGGCTCACCTAATTAATATACCCAATTAAAATTAAACACTTCATCCTAACATGGGGTCTCCCTTTACCTTTCTAAACCGCCATTTTCCTGTGGGTCACATCCATCTTCTCTCTATCCAGAGGCAGTACTTTGTCCCCCGACCCCTCTGGGACAGATACCTCCTTTCCCTTGTTCCTTCCCTCTTCTCCCTTGCCCTCTGTCTCTTCTACCACCTCATCCTAGCCCATCCCACCCAGATATTCCCTCTTTCTCTTCTTAAAAATGACGCTTGCAAGGACCGAGCCAGGAAGCAGCCACTTTAGCTCCCCCCCCCCCCCGCTAACAAAGGGGTCTCCCTGTGAAAACAGGTGTTTGGGGGTGGTTTGTGCCTAATCTGGGGTCTGGGAAGAAACCCCAACTATGTGGGAGTCCCCTTCAGTTAGACTGGCTGGATTTGAGCCTCGAGGGCCCTTTCTCTTGTCTCTGCCTCCTCACTTTTGATGTGGATGACAGGGATTCAGACTCAGGTCGTCATGGTTGGGGGGCAGCACTTTAGTGACTGAGCCATCTCCTCAGGCCCCGTAACTTCCTAAAGCAGCATTTGTATTGTATTTGGTCATGCAGAGGACCTGAAGACGACTTAGCATATACAGGAGGATGCGTAGGTCATATGCAAACTCATGTATTTTACATGAGACTTGAGCTGAGCATCTATGAAGGGTCCTAGAATGGATCTCCATGGAATCCGAGCAGCTGTCCCTTCCCACATCTTTTCCTGCCCCTTGCAGGCAAAGTGTGTGCACATCTGTCTGTCTGAGACACACAGTTGGTTCAGAGCAGTGCAAACTGCTGGACATTTCCCTGACACTGTGGGGCATCAAGAAATGGGCTAAAAACAAAACAAAACAAAAACACGCATTGGCAAAGCCAGTGGGGCATATGGGTCTGGTTAAAGCAGTTGGGTCAGGGGGGGAAAAATCTATAAAAATAAAGGTGTGTATGTTTGTGTCTGTGTGTCTGTGTCTCTGCGCCTGTGTGTCTGTCTGTGTGTCTGTGTGTCTGTCTGTGTGTCTGTGTCTCTGTCTGTGTGTTTGTGTCTCTGTCTCTGTGTCCATGTCTGTGTCGCTGTCTGTGTGTCTGTGTTTGTGTCTCTGTCTGTGTCTGTGTCCGTGTCTCTGTGTCTGTCTGTGTGTCTGTGTCTCTGTCTCTGTCTGTGTCGTCTCTGTATCTCCATTCGACTTGGCTCTTTAAAGTCATTCCTGCTTTCCTCCCAGGGTTCTGTGCCACGCTGGTCCTAACTTTCCTGTAACCTTTGCTCTCTCTCCCCTGCATTCTGCCTGGCCACCTCAGTGCGAATGGCCAGGCCCAGTGAGATGGAAAAGTGGGGTGGGGGCAGCTCTGGGCAAAGAAAGTGCTAATGGGACCAAATGCTTCACACAGCCCGGGTACCGTAGAACCCTGGCACAGGCTGCAGAGAAATGAGTTAATCTCTGAATGTCCCTCTGACAGCGCTAACTCCCAGGCCCACTCACAGAGATGGCCAAACTCTTTCCACCTCACAGTGGAAGGCGGGGAGCTGGGGCGAGTTTTTTCCAGATTGGTGGATGGGGCAGAGAGGGACAGCAATGCCTGTCAGACCTGCACCAGCAACTCTACCTTGACTGTGTGGCAAACCTAAGGGGAGTGTGTGTGACACTGAAAACCAGGACCCTGTGCAGCCCCAGCCGGTGCTGGACCACTGAGCTGCATCCCTATACCAGCTCTGGCATCCCCATCCCACTCTGGAAGGACCACATCTACATATCTGGGGGTTGGCTCCACCATGTTTGTTCATTTTAGTTGGTACCGGGTTGCAAACCCAGAGCCTCGCACATTTGAGGCCGGTGTCCTGCCCCTGGTGGTGTTCCCTCTGTTTCTGAGATTGTTCAACCGAATCTAATTTTTACCTGGAATTAGACATTGGGTTGCTTTACCAAAGTGAGAAGGCTGCCCGTCAGAAGAGAAGATGCAGGAGGGTCCAACCAGAACAGCAAACACCCAGCTCCCTCCTCCCGAGGGCCACCAGAGTGGGGCTCTGCTCCTTCCCACCTGTGAGAGGTACTTGTAGAGCTGGGGGTCTTGCTCAAGCCCCAGGGAGGTGAGGCGCTCCACTTCACCACCCGCTAGCAGCTGGTAGAAGATGTGGAAATTCCGCTCCCCGTGGTTTTGGTAGACAACGCGGGATTTTTCGATCAAGTAGCTGATGATATGCCCACCTACAGGGATGCCCTGTGAAACAAAAAATGCAGGGGGATGTCTCTGACAAGCCCCCCCCCCCCGCTGTGGGCCTGACCAACCGTGGAGGTCTAGCTTAGGGTGGTTTTGGGGGAAGTCTCAGTAGCAGAATGACTTCAGCTTTACTGTGTAGTCCAGGCTAGTCCTGAGCTCGTGCTCTTCCTGCCTCATCTCCCAAGTGCTTTAAGATTTGAATGAATAACAGTCTCTCAGGGTCAGTGATTGATGTTTCTAGGCTGTTTTTTGCTCACTCCAAGGTCAGGAAGATACTTTCTCAGCCTGTCTTACCATTTAATGTTTTGGACTATAGTCTCTTGTGCTAATTTTAAAATAACTTAAAATGTGTACGTATTAGTATGTGTAGATGTGTGCAAGCAGGCATGCACATGTCCCACAGCACCTATGTGGACGTCAGAGAACAACTTTCAGGATCTCGTTGTTCCATCCTTCCACCATGTGGGTTCTGGGGACCAAACCTGGGCCATCACCTTTGTGGAGCAACGGCTTGTGCACACCAAACTGTCTTGCTAACTCACACAATTTAATTTTTGTGTATGGTGTGAGGTAAAGGTCTTCTAAAATCACCATTAACACTTAGTGTCATTGGATTGAATGAGTTTGTTTTATTTTTATTTATGTATGCTTGTGAACCATCACGTGGTTGCGGAGAATCGAACTCAGGACCTCGGGAAGAGCAGCCAGTGCTCTTAACCACTGAGCCATCCCTCCAGTTCCTCATTCATTGAAAAGATGACCTCATCTCTACTGACTCTGGTGGTGATTTTGAAAAGGATTTTTTTTTTTTTAAGCATGGCTGGAGAGACAGCACATGTCCTGCTCTTCCAGAAAGGAGTTCAAATCCCAGCACTCTGCCCAACAGCTCACAACCTCCTGTAACTCCAGCTTCTGGGCACCCGCACACAAATACCACGTGCTTATATACACAGATTTTTAAAAATTACATATGTTATCACTTTTGTATATTTGTGGGGGGGGCGAGGACACGTGCACCTCAGTTTGGGTGTGGAGGTCAGAGGACCCCTCACTTTCAGGGGTTAGTTCTTCCCTCCTACCACGAGGGCCCTGGGACTGAACTCAGGCTGCCAGGCTTGGTGACGTTACCCTCTGAGCCCACCCCTCGGCCCCATCTCACTCCCATACTGATTTTGAGTTTGTCACCACAGTTCTAGCTCTTGATGGACAAGAATCACATCTGACAGTGCTGGGTGCGGGTGGAGACGTGGGTGTCTAGGAACCCACATACATGGCTGCTGGAGTTCACGCATGAACCCATTAGAAAAAGACGGATCGCACCAGTGATGGGTCCTGTGTAGTGAGGCTGTTGCCATGTAATCCGGAGTACAGCCAAGTGCTGTGGCACATAACCTCAGCCCTCAAGGGGCTGAGGCAGGGGATAGCCATGGAGTTGAGGCAAGCCTGGGCTTTGTAGTAAGTTCTAGGCCTACTTGGGCTACAGTGTGGGGCATTCTATTCTGCATTATGTTTTATGCCTGGCTTTCCTCAGTCAACATGATACATTTGAGAAACCTATTTGACCTATGTGACCCTGTCGTGAGAATCAGCTACATACAACTGTGATTGAGGGACTAGTATCATGGCAACCCTTGGCAAGGTAACCCTTGTTGGGGCTACTTCTGACTGCTGGGAATTTCTACATGTTGCTCTGAGTGGTAACCCCCCCCCTCCCTATGGACAGACATATATACAAAATGCACTGAGCTGACATTTCCAGTGTATGTGTTAAATTTTGATTACAAAAGAAGCCTGAATCCACTCAGAGCCAGGAAATGTCTTTTAGGGTCTATGTACATGCCACGAGCAGCTCATAGACCAGCTTCTGGGAGGCCCTGAGCCAGCCAGAGTTAGCTGCTGCTCTGAAGCCCCAGATACCCGCCACACCCCAGCCTGCCACTTGGAATATATATGTGTCTGTAAGGACATATTACTGACATGCAACAGATGTATGTAGCACCGCCTCATTCATTCATTCCTTCATTCATTCACATGCTGCTCATAACTGCCTTCATGCTACAGCAGGTGGTGTTTGGATCCAGGCTGTCTGGCTCACAGAGTGGAAGGTATTCCCTACCCTGCCCTGTCTGAGAAAGTTGTGCGTCCGCTCATACAGATCGCACACCTGCACAATGGGTTGTTTTCAAGCTCTGTGAAAAAACGGCAACCTGTCCATCGCCAGGGCCCACCTGTGTGACGTCAAGCTGTGGTCTATCTGAATCACCTCACTGTGTAAACACACCCCGCCGTAGCCATTCTTCTGTGGGTGGACAAGGAGCCCTCTCTGTGTTGGATGCAGCACCTAGTCTGATGCTGTGAGCAGGGCTGTTGTGGACTTGTTTATGCATCCGTGGGACACCTCTGCAAGTGTAACACCACCCGCATCACACTGTAGCCCAGGCTGACCTCAAAGCCATGGCTATCCACCTGCCTCAGCCCCCTGTGTGCTGGGATTATGTGCCACAGCAGTTGGCTGTACTCTGGACTATGTGACAACAGCCTCACCACACAGGAGCCTGTAATTAATGCAATCTATCATCTTCTAATAGGTTCACCTATGAACTCCAGCAGCTGTGTGTGTGGCGTCCTAGACATCCGTGTGTCTGCCCACACCCAGCACTGGCCATGAAGACATAGAAGGGGGTGGGGCGGAGGATGAGGTAGGGCCTGGGGAGATGGTGCAGATAAAGCTGCCTGGGATCCTCGGCAGGCGTCCACAGTCACAGCGCTCTCACAGTAAGATGGGAAGATCCCCAGGGGGCTCACAGGCTAGCTAGCCTGACCTGTGGAGCGGTGGAACAGGAGACCTTGTCTCGAACAAGGCAGAAGGTAAGGACTGATCTCGAACAAGGCAGAAGGTAAGGACTGGAATGTCCTCTGACCTCCGTATGGGTGCCATGTGCTTAGGAACGCACCTGCAGCACGCATGCCTATACACACACCCACATGCAGACTTTTGAAAATGATCCTGACCCTGGATTTTCCCACTGCTTGGGTCAATAATGCCTCTTTCCCAAAAGTTACCTGGGTAAAGGGACCCCAAGAGCCTGCCCGGGGCTGCCGCATACCTGAAAGTCAAACTGTATGTCCATGTATTTTCCAAACCTGCTGGAGTTGTCGTTCCGGAGGGTTTTGGCATTTCCGAAAGCCTTTGAATACAAATGTCACACAGTGTCGCTCCGGCTCACCAAGCCTGGCAAGTCCCAGCCCCCAAACAACCCGCTCCTCATGAAAATGGAGGGCGGTGGGAGGGGCTAAAGAGGGAAACCACACTTATCTTCTAAAAATAGTCCCTAGCCACAGAGGAGCCAATTCTAACGCTGTGTTTGGACACAGGAAAAGCGGGGGTGGGGTCCCCTAGAATCTCAGAGGGGAGCTATTAGAAATCACCCAGGACAGTGTTTGTGGCTTCAGTGTGCACTACTGGCAGCTATTGCTACACCCGCCTTACACCCAAGGGCCAGCTGCAAACCGCTGTAGCTGAGTATCTCCTACAGACAGGGCAGGCACGCAGGGCACAGTGACTTGTTCTGCACCAGCTGGGAAGACAGCTCTGGGCCAGAGGGCTTTGCTGAGGCTGCTGGGGCTTACGTCCGAATCCGCCTGCCTCACTTCAGGGTCATGTCCTTCCCTGTGACAGCGCCTGTCAAACCCCTCTTTCTCAGTACTCACTTGCCTATTTTTACTGCTGCACATAGACAAAGGGCTCCTTTTCCTTGGGGCCTCCTGGAAGTTCCCACAGGGGTCCTTAAGGCCACTCACCTCCAGAATTGGGATGGACAGCAGCAGTCTGTCTCGGGCTATTTGGAGTGACTGCGTCATTGGGCAGGTCACTGCGAAGTACTGGAGGATCTTCTTGGAGGCCTCTGTCTTCCCAGCCCCGCTCTCTCCAGAGATGAGGATGAAATGGTTGTTTAGCTCTGAGCACATCATGCGGTAGGCATTGTCAGCGATGGCATAGCTAGGGGAAGAGTGGGCGGAAGAACACTGCTTCTTAATGCTGCTCACTTGCCCTGGGCAGAAAGACCAGATGTCCTGTCTCTGGGAGGCGACAGAGAGACCCCTCAGAAAAACCCCTCTGCCGGGATCGTCTGAGTGGCCTGCCACAGAGAACACTGATGACAAACTTCCGTGACAGAGTCAAAGGCAAGGGGCACCTTGTTGAAATCTACCTGTGTGATAGTTGGTGGTAACTGCAAACATGGCAGAACCTAGGATCACCTGGGATGTGGGCCGGTCTGTGGGAGACTGAGGGAGAAGATCTGCCCACCACTGATGCCGTGCCTGGGATCTTGGGCTGTGTAACTAGGGACAGAAGACTGAGCAGTAGTGAGGATACAGTATCTCTGCTTCCCGATTGCGACTGCGGATGTGCTGTGACCAGCTGATTCCCACTCCTGCCTCCTTAGCCTTCACCCGTGAGGCCGAATTGACCCTTTGTCCCCTGAATTGCCTTTGCTGTGATAGCTCATCCCAGCAACAGTAAGGGACTGAGACGGCCTAATCGATCTGATTCTAGAGACTGTGAATCAAACACACTGTCTACCATCAAACGCACATCGAGTTCCACCGAACTTCCTTTTTTAAAAAAATCTATTTACATTTCTTTGGGGAATAAGCCTAAATCACACCCCTGTGAGACATTCTACTAACCGTAGGTAGAAACATCTTGTCTAAGTATTAAATAGCTCTATAAATATGATAAAACGCTGTTTTCTCTTTCCTCAACACCTGAAGTGCAGGGGAAACCAAAGATTAAAAACTCCAATACTATCAGCCCGTGAGGTGAGACTACCACGAGCATTTTATTCCTGGAATCAGAAGCGAAACTTAAGATGGCAAGCTCAGGGCTCAGTGGTGGAACCACTGGTGGTGCTGAGGGGAAATCTGTAGATATTTTAAGAGGAGGCTTTGCCTCCAAGACACCTAAGGGGAGAACTAGCCTAGAATTAGCAGCAGAGGGAAGCGGGAGGCTGAGTAAAGCCCAGTGTGCCAACCAGGCAAGAAAATTGCTCAGGATCAGATCAAAGGAGTCCTTAGCTGCAGTGACTCTCAAGCACCAGCAGGTGGCGCCACAGTAGCCACATCCCAGAGAAGATGACTCTCCAGCCACTCACATTTCTGAGGCTCCACAAAGCCCCCTCCTCCTAACATTTTCTACTGCTTCTGCATGCAAGAGTACAGACAGGACCTAAGGAGCATCCTTCACGAAGGCGGAGGATGGACTGATGGACAGACGTATGGACAGACAGATATGAAGAAGGAAGAGAGAGGGAAAAATATACAGTGGGGGGAAAAGGCATCTAGGTTTAAGCACAACCCTGGAGCAGCTGCTTACACGTGTGGTGGTAGCTCAAAGAAGTTAACCCCTTGATAAAGCTCCATCTGGCTCACAGTGTAGATCCCCAGCTCCTGGTATGGATTCACGGACACAAGCAGGGTCCCGATGTATGTCTGAAGGAAGGGACCACACCACACGTGAGGAATTCTGTGTACAAATAGTGTCATGTTCAGAGGTGTGCAGAAGGCAATGCGTGGGAAGGCGAATTAGCTACAGGGCTTCCGGGAGCTTCCATTGAGGAGGGGACAGGATCTCAACAGAAATAAAAATATTTGTCTTATTTTTTTAGTGTGCACGTGTATACATACTATAAAGTGTGTATATATACTATATATATTTATATGTATTATACTATATGGTGTGTGTATATACTATATATGTCGTATATACTGTATTATATGTTATAATTCAGCGTGTTGATACCAAGGTTACTAGAAAAAAATATTTCTTAAATTGTATGTTTTATCCTGACCTTCAGAATCATCACCCTTGATTATAAAATGGAAACACACTTTCTGTATAAGCAGAGTGGAAATGACACGGGGTAACAGGGTCATCAGGACTGACCCTAAGACTCTGCACAACTTCCCACCCTCACGGCTCTGGTTACATTGATTAAAGAAGCAGAGAATTTTTTTTATCAGAATGCTCGTCTCTCTCCTGGATCCACAGCTGATTTTTGTCCCAGTGATTAAAAACCTTGTCAGCAACGATTTGAGTGCTTGACGTAGACATCTGCCCCTTTGTGCTGTGAGACACAGCAAATTCAGAATCTGAGAGCGCCCCACTTACTTTCAAAGGGACCCAAATATTTTTGTTTCTGCATTAAGACATTAAGTGCCTTGCTTGTTTGTGACTGCCTTCCAAGGGGTCTTTGGTAGGGGTTAGATCACAAATGTGAACACAGTGTGAATCTGAGCAGAGTCATCAGCTGAAGTCTGGAGAGGTGCTGGCAATGGGAGGCTAGTGGGGGCCTTTGGAGCGCAGGGAAGCAAGCTCGCCCTGCATGTTCAACCAGTGCTCAGGGAGATGTCTGTGAAGCTAATGCCCAGACCCCCATTCGGGGACTGGCTGCTATCCTGTTGTTAAGCCAAGAGAAACTGCATCAGGAAGAAAGGCAGAGCAGAGCAGTGGCTGCCTGAAACCCTAGACTGCTCCTGGATTCTCAAGTTAGGTAAATTGATGGAGTATCTCTTGTGGCGTAGGGTGGTTTAAGTTACTCCTATCTCTACCCGGCTGGGTGGAGAGCACCCCCTACGTGCCCTTTGTGGTGAGGTCATTCAAGGTCATCCAGGACGTGCACAGGGAGGAATGGGAATGGTTACGGTACATAGATAAGGTTCTCTCTGAACCGCTTGCGAAGATTCTCCAGGAAGGCGGATTCGCTGGTGTAGGCGTCCAGTAGCACAAAGTCCTGCACTCCGACCTTGTCCCTGGCGGTGAGCGTCCCTTCCATGTGCAGACGGATGTGTCGCTTCCTTACTTCTTCTTTCTATGGGAACAGAACATTCCTCTGCAGGTCACTTATCTAGAAACGTCTACTGCGAGTCTAGTGCCTGCAACGAAACAGATGCCAAACCCAGGAACAGTAACGGGCTGAGGTGATGGTAGCGCTAACATATTTCACCGTGTCTTTAGCATGCTTTTCCATGCTTAGGGATGCTTGGATTCACAAATACTCACCATTGTGTCGAAACTGACCACAGCATCAGTAAGGTAACAACACCCTATGTGGGTGTGGAGCCAATGTGTGTGCACATATGTGCGTGCATATGGGGCTCACAGGCTATGCCATGTAGACCAGGCCTGCAGTGGGTTACCATGGGCCAGTCTATAAAGCTTTTATAGTAACAAAACTGACTAATTCTGACTAAAATTGACTAATTCTCAGAACATAGTCACCAGGCTTGAGAGCAGCCTAGGAGCTGAGATGTCTTGGTACAACCATGAAGACCTGCGTGAGGCCCAGGACTCATGTGGAAAAGACGGGCATGAATCCTAGAGAAGCTAAATAAGAAGGTGAATCCAAAGACAAACATATAGGCATCCCCCTGAATATTAACCTTCATCAGGCGATGAAAGGAGACAGAG